>NC_142929.1:11954844-11987344 GCF_046866305.1 Octopus bimaculoides | reverse complement strand
TATATATAGATAGATAGATAGATAGATAGATAGATAGATAGATAGATAGATAGATAGATAGATAGATAGATATACACATACACACACACCATCATCATCATCATCATCATTTAACGCTACTTTCTCTGCTGGCATGGGTTTGACTGAGGACTGGCAAGCCAGGGGGCTGCACCAGGCTCCAATCTGATCTGGTAAGTTTTCTACAGCTGGACTAGCCAGGCAGTACTGGCATTAACCACACTTGAATGGTGCTTTTTACATGGCACTGGCATCGACCATGCTCAAATGGTGCTTTTTATGTGCCACCAACACTGGACCAGTCAGGTGGCTCTGGCATCGGACACAACAATGATTTCATTTGACTCAACAGGTTTTCTAAAGCAAAATATATTTCCCAATGATTGAAGGGTACTCTTAAATGGGCCGGTTATGCTGCATACATGTTTGTGTGTGTGTTTGTACGTGTACTGTAAAACTCAGTTTATGAATTTAATTCATTCCTGAAGGCCATTTGTCACCCAAAATGTTCATAAACCAAAACTATTTTTCCCAGAGTTGTACACTGAACAAAAACCAGAGACCAACTGATGCTCTTCTACTGATCTCTCACTGCTGAGATGTTCTATGTACAAAAAAACATTCATAAACTGATTTGTTCATGATGAAAGGCATTCATAAATTGAGGTTCCAATGTGTATGTGTGTATATATATATTAATTGATGAGACATTTCTTTAAATATTGTAGGGAAAATATTGGGCAGAATCATTCTAAATAAAGTTCTTAAACATAGAATATCCTTTCTTCACAAGTTCTACTTGAGTTTTTGAGCTGGACGAAGAACTAATGACATGTTATTCACTCACTACAAAAGAAAAGCACTGAGCAGAGACTTGGCGTCTATCTGTGCTTCAATGATTTCACCAAAGCCTTTGATGCAGTGAACCATGTTGCATTATGGCAATTCTTCAGAAAGTTCCTTGTCTTGATAAATTCACAAATATCAAGTCCTTTCATGATGATAAGAGAGCATGTGCTGTAATCTGTGGAGAATTCCCAGATTCTTTTGCGATCAGAGATGGTGTAACGCAGAATGATATGATTCTGTTTGCTATGTATTTCACAACAGTCTTTGCCAATCACTTTCAAAGACTTCTTTTAGAGTATTTACATATATCACTGCACATCTGATAAATAATTCAATGTTAAACAGCTTAATTCTAAATCACACACTTCTGTATCTCTGATAAGAGACCTCTTGTATGCTGATGGCTTTGATATTGTCACACACAATGAAGAAGATTTTCAAACACTCATAGATAAAACTTCATTGGTCTCTCACATATTAACACTCACAATAAGCACTGATAAACTCTATTATTGTTTATCAGCCGCGCCCAACATATCCTCATATATATCCTAATATAGAGATAACACAATTTTGAAAACTTCCTTTAAATATCATGGCAGAATGTTAAACAGAAATACAAGTTTTGATGATGAAATCATGAAGAGAACCCAAAAGCCATGGTTTGCTTTTGGAAAATTGTAATCTTCAAAATGATATATTCTTCTACTTGTTTCAGTCATTTGATTGTGGCCACACTGGAGCACTGCCGCAAAGGGTTTTAGTTGAAGAAATCAGCCCCAGGTGTTATTCTTTGTAAGCCTAGTACTTATTCTATCGGTCTCTTTTGCCGAACCACTAAGTTACGGGGACGTAAAGATACCAGCATTGGTTTTCAAGCGATGGCAAAGGAACAAAAACACAGACACACACACAAATATATATATATATATATATATATATATGTATGTATATGCATATATACGATGGCTTCTTTCAGTTTCCATCTATCAAATCCACTCACAAGGCTTTGGTTGGCCCGAGGCTATAGTAGGAGACACTTGCCCAAGGTGCTATGCAGTGGGAGTGAACCCGGAACCATGTGGTTGGGAAGCAAGCTACTTACCACACAGCCACACCAGCACCTATATATTGATATATACAAAATGACAGCATCATCACTTAACAAGTTTGACAGGAGCTGGTAAGGCTAGGAACCATACCAGGCTCCATCATCTGTTTTTTGGGATGGTTTCTGCAGCTGGATCCCCTTCTGAAGGCCAACCACTTTACAGAGTGTACTGGGTACTTTGTACACGGCACCAGCACGAGTGCTTTTTACATGGCCCCAGTACCAGTGCTTTCCATGTGGCACTAGTCAAACAATAACTTGCAAAATAACCCACCCCCACCCCTCAGCTGGGAGGAGGTAGTAATAGTGGTGGGGAGAGGTGGTGGGTAGTAGCTCAAAGATTTATCTTCAAAAACATGCATTTTGTCTGTTTAGTTGTACAGCTGTGAAACATGGACATTATATTTCAAACATAGGAGTGGCTATGTGGTAAGTAACTTGCTTACCAACAACATGGTTCTGGGTTCAGTCCCTCTGCATGGCACCTTGGGCTAGTGTCTCCTACTATAGCCTCAGGCCAACCAAAGCCTTGTGAGTGGATTTGGTAGACAGAAACTGAAAGAAACCCATTGTATATATATATGTATATATATGTCTGTGTGTCTATGTTTGTCTCCCATCATCGCTTGACAACCAATGTTGTGTGTTTACGTTACCGTTACTTAGCGTTTTGGCAAAATAGACTGATAGAATAAGTACTAGGTTTACAAAGAAAAAGTCCTTGGAGAAATTTCAGCAAAATTGTCTTCAGAAAATTTTGTATATATTTTGGGGAGACTATGTATATGATGCTAAAGATCTGAAGATAACCGATGCCGTAAGCACAGAAGCTCTCTTACAATATAACAGACAAAGGTGAGCAGACCATGTAGTTCATATGAAAGATGAAGGAATTCCAAAGCTTCTATGATATGAAGAACTATATTCTGGAAAAAAGGCCTGATGGAACACTGAAATTAAGATACAAGGATTGCCTTAAATCAGATCTCATGAAGAACAAATACTCATGTGGAAAGTCAAGAAACTATTGCACCCGGCAGAGCGTCATAGAAATCACCAAAACCATTCGTTGCCTGAAGAATAACATATATAACATCATTTAACATTGACTTTACCATGCTTGTATGGGTTGGATGGTTTTTATTTGAGGCAGATTTTTCTCTGGCCAGATGCCTTTCCTGCCTTCAACCTCCACCTTTTTGCAAGCAGGATAATATTTTTACATGGTCAGACAGGTTTTGCAGAATATTGGGTGGTTGGTGTTAGGAAGGGCATCCAGCTGTAGAAACTCTGCCAAATTAGATTGGAGCCTGGTGTTGCCATCCGGTTTCACCAGTCCTTAGTCAAGTCGTCCAACCCATGCTAGCATGGAAAGCGGACGTTAAACGATGATGATGATGATGATGATGATGGCACCGACACTCATTTGAAACCTTCAAATGATTTCAAGACAAGGAAACACGAAAACATACACACTCACTCACACACATGCATACACTGGTACATATATAGATACATGCATACACATACACAACCACACACGTACATTCATACACACTCACCCACACACATACATGCATACACACACACACTCACCCACACATACATTCATACATACACACTCATAGACATACATACACACACACACATATATACACTCACATACATACATACATGATGAGCTTCTTTCAGGTTTTGTCTGCTGATTCCACTCACAAAGTTTTACATATATATATGTATATATATCTACTACATATACTCCTTTACTTGTTTCAGTCATTTGACTGAGGCCATGCTGGAGCACTGCCTTTAGTCGAGCAAATCAACCCCTAGTACTTATTCTATTTTGTCAAACCGCTAAGTTACGGAGATGTAAACACACCATCATCGGTTGTCAGCGAAGTTGGGGGGACAAACACAGACACACAAACATACACACACACACACACACACACACACACATATATATATACGACGGGCTTCTTCCAGTTTCCGTCTACCAATCCATTCACAAGGCTTTGGTCGGTCCAAGGCTATAGTAGAAGACACTTGCCCAAGGTGCCACACAGTGGGACTGAACCCAGAACGATGTGGTTGGTAAGCAAGTTACTTACCACACAGCCACTCCTGCGCCTATGTGGAAAATTGGTGTGTTTGTTTGTGGCGTTGATAGCTAACTCCTCCTACATCGTTTTATTAGTTTTGATAAAATTTGACATGAGAGTAGAACTCATGTCTGGAAACCTTGTGACATACTTAGATTGTTGAAAAAATTTATAATACGGCCCCTGGAAGGGGTCTATATATCTACCTCATATAACTAATTTTTTTTAAATACCCAAGGAAAATAACCCATAGCACCTGTACAATATTTTTTTTAAACACTCAAGGGAAATAATTCACATCATTGTTTATGTTCGATTACTTTGAATACTAATTTTTTGTGTGTCCAATTTCTAATTTTAGCTTATGTCCATACATACAGGTATGAATTGCTAGGTATTATACGCATATATGTACCTGTGTGCAGGTGAGTAAGCATGTCTGTCTGCCATCTAGTCTACATCGTTTGACCTCTTTGATAGCCTCTCACCCCTCTAATACCTACATCACCTATGTATATTTTTGTATATTCGGAATCTACATAATAAATAATATATGCATAGAAAATTTCATTAAAAAATATTCATTTTTCTGAAAGTTATGACCTTCCAAAGTCGGTGGGTACAACTCTGTAGTTATGCCACATTGACGAACGTGAATGATTGCTATCTCTGGTCCCTAGCATCACACATCTCCATCACTCATCCATATCAATGTCATCCAAGTCCTTTTCGCCCATAACTCACCCCATTTGCTCTTTCTTCTTGCACCCACACACTTCATTCATCCCTCACTCGCTCACTCTTATTAACAGCACTACATTATGCTGTTGGTATAGCCAAAAATGGCAGTCATCCTGTCTCCCCTGTTTGTGACACATACTTCATTATATTCCTTAAACCAATGACAAATTAGTCCAACACTAAATGTTCTTGGATTCATTGCATGCAGACGAGCTGGTTCTCAGCAAAATGTGCTGAAAAGCTGCAGAAAATGTTTCTGCTGTTGAAGAAGAAGTCAGGTAAGTATCTTTCAGATATACATACATATATACATATATATATATATATATATATATATATATATACATATACATGTTCAGGTGCAATAAAGACTGTAAACAAACAGGAAACAACTTCTATCTCATTCCAGGGTGAAAAACTAGAGGTAGTCGATAGCTTCCGCTATCTGGGCGACCAAGTTAGTAGTGGGGGTGGGTGCGCTGAAAGTGTAGCTGCTAGAATAAGAATAGCCTGGGCAAAGTTTAGAGAGCTCTTACCCCTGCTGGCGACAAAGGGACTCTCACTCAGAGTAAAAGGCAGACTGTATGACGCATGCGTACGAACAGCCATACAACATGGCAGTGAAACATGGGCTGTAACTGCTGAGGACATACGTAAGCTCGCAAGGAATGAAGCCTGTATGCTCCGTTGGATGTGTAATGTCAATGTGAATACCCGTCAGAGTGTAAGTATCTTGAGAGAAAAGCTGAACATTAGAAGCATCAGTTGTGGTGTGCAAGAGAGACGATTGCGCTGGTATGGACATGTGGTGAGAATGGATGAGGATAGCTGCGTGAAAAAGTGCAACACCCTAACAGTTGAGGGAACCCGTGGAAGAGGTAGGCCCAGGAAGACCTGGGCTGAGGTGGTGAGGCAAGACCTTCGTACATTGGGCCTCACCGAGGTGATGACTACTGACCGAGACCTTTGGAAATGTGCTGTGCGTGAGAAGACCCGGCAAGCCAAGTAAGATCGTTGCCAGTGTCCCTGGACTGGTTCTTGTGCGGGTGGCACATGAGATGCACCATTTTGAGCGTGGCCGTTGCCAGTACCGCCTGACTGGCTCCCGTAGGATTTTCGAGTGAGATCGTTGCCAGTGCCCCTGGACTGGCTTGTGCGGGTGGCACATAAAAGACACCATTTCGAGCGTGGCCGTTTTCGTGCGGGTGACACGTAAAAGCACCCACTACACTCTTTGAGTGGTTGGCATTAGGAAGGGCATCCAGCTGTAGAAACTCTGCCAAATTAGATTGGAGCCTGGTGTTGCCATCCGGTTTCACCAGTCCTCAGTCAAATCGTCCAACCCATGCTAGCATGGAAAGCGGACGTTAAACGATAATGATGATGATGATGATATATACATATATATACATGTGTATATGTATATATATGTGTATGCGTATGTATATAAATATACATACGTATATATGCATGTATATACATATATATATACATGTGTATTTGTATATATATGCGTATGCATATGTGTATATATATATATATATACATATATGTATGTACGTATGTATATATATATATGTAAAGATATATATATATATATGTATATATGTAATATATGTGTGTGTGTATATATATGTATATATATAATATGTGTGTGTATATATATATGTATATATATACATGTAAATATACATATATATAAATATATATATATGCATGTAAATATATATATATATATATATATATATATATATATATATATATATATATATATATATATATATATATACGCAAATATAAATATATATGCATGTAAAGGAAAGAGAGTTAATAGAACTGACATGTCATCATGATTTCAATCTAAAGTAATGACTGCTGGCTTCTTGTGAAATGCATGTTGTGCATGCATACACAGCAAATTGTATATGCCAAAGTGGACTTCATGTGAATGTTAGTTATGGTATACCCTTGGCAGAATGTCTGGAGGAATAAATATGTTCTTCATGTCATACAAAGATTTAAGCATATCACATGACCTTGTCAAGTTATTACAATGCCTGTATGCGCAATAATTAGTAAATGTCAACATAATACCTGTTCGCAAAAATTAACTTACCTATATATATATATATAGAATATATATGGAAGTTAATATGCATATATATATATGTATATATATGTAGTTGTTATTGTTACTATTGCCATCATCATCATCATCATCATCATCATCATCATCATCATCAATTATTGCTGCTGTTGTTGTTGATGACAATGATGATAAAATTCTTTGAATTTTCAAAGTAGATTTTGTGCAGTTTTCATGCCACAGAAAGATGGGTGTACAACATAAATACTTAAAGATATGATACGTTGACTACATACTGCTATGTAGAAAATATATACAACATAATGTAGGCAATATTTATTCAGATATACACACATTCTGACAAAATGTGACAGTCACAATTTATCAGAATGTATCAGATCATGAAGAATGAAATGTTTGATTTTGAATTGAAAGTTATTTTACCTTATCTCAACGAAAAGAAATGCAGTTAATCAAAGTATGCACCTAAATCATCAATACAATTTTTACCATTCTATCAGGAGCTTATTTATGCCAGCAGTGAAGAATTCTGGAGTGCAAGAGGTGATGAAATCATGAAAGGCTGTTTTTGCATCTTCTTCAGATTTCAAATTTTTTCCTTGCAAAAATTTGTCTAATGTCTGGAAAACATGATAGTCAGTTGGTGCAAGGTCTGGTGAATATGGTGGATGACAGAGCACTCCCAAGTTCAGTTCCTGTAACTTGAGTGGCGTTCTTTGTGCAACATGTGGTCGAGCATTGTCTTGCAAGGGAATTGACCTGTCTCTATTGACCAATCTGAGTTGTTTGATTGCAATTTCACTCATCATTTCATCCAATTGGCTGATGTATACATCCGCTGTAATTCATTTACCAGGTCTCATAAAGCTGTAGTGGATGACACCAGTGCTGGACCACCAAACTGACACCATTAGCTTTTTTTGGTGAATATTCTTGTTAGGATTGTGTTCTTGCACTTCATCTCTATCCAGCCAATGTGCAGAATGCTTCCCATCATTGAAAAGAAGCCACTTTTCATCACATGATGCAAAAATGGTTCGCTTTTATGCCATAACAGCAAAGAACAGCAAATTTCAAGATGACGTATCATTTAATGCTCATTCAGTTCATGTGGTACCCATTTGTCCAGCTTCTTTACCTAGTCGATTTGTTTCAGATGGTCAAATACAGTTGGAATCAAAACATGAAACTTTGCTGCTAATTCACATGTAGTTTGAGATGTATCTGCTTCCACTACAGTTTCCAGCTCATCGTCATCCACCTTGGTCTCAGGTCTACCATGGGGCTGATTTTCAAGAGTAAAGTCACCAGACAGGAACTTCTTAAACCATTGATGTACAGTGTGCTCATTCGCCATATCTTCACCAAACACTTTATTGATGTTTCAAGTTGTCTGGAATACATTGGTTCCATGACAGAACTCATATTCATAAACAACATGAATTCTTGATCTATCCACGGGTTCACAAAAACTGATTTACCAGAGAAAACTCACAATATAATCAGACACCATGAATTGCATTTCGAAAAGTGATGATGTAACTCTTCAATGTTGTAAAACAAAGAATCGTCAGGACAAAACATTAGAGTTAATGACCGTCAAACTTGGTGTTTAAGAAAATCGGACATTTATATATATATATATATATATATATATATATATATATATATATATATATATTGGGAGAATTCACAAAAAAAAAACAGATGAAGACAGGTGGTGTAGAAAAATAGATGTATTAGTATAACACTCAGGAATTGAAAAAGTCTTTAATGTTTCGAGCCTACGCTCTTCCACAGAAAGGAACGCAGAAAGAAACAAAGAGAGAAAAAAAAGGAGAGAAAAAACCCATATACTAGTATATATATATATATATATATTAGTATAGTGCACAAAAATATATTACAGTAAACTCAACAATGTGGTATTTATTTAACACTTGATGTATGTGTGTATATATAGTAATTGTGATATGCTGTCAGTTCCTTGAGGTATTATTGCTACAGAAAATAATTTTAAGTTACATAAGATCTGTGTGTGTGTGTGATAATTATTGATATATGTTCAGTTCAATACTGCATCATTAATTACTGTAGATGTGTTTATTTGCAGTATTGCTTGCTGTGGGGATTAACAGCTGTCGGTGTAAAGCAACAACTTTCTTTCCACGTCTTCCCCACTAACTGTCATGTGAGAAGGTTGAAAATGTTTTAATTTTTAGAAAATATTTCACATTCTCTTCTCACTCAAAGTAAGGGTGCCAAAACAAAAATACTTTTACTTGGGCAAATTTGTATACAATTTTTTAATCTTTGTTGCTATAAAAAGGAAGAAGTATTTTGTTCCCATGCATTTCCTCACTTCTGTAACCAAATACAAAAATATCTTTTGTTATTAAGCTAATAGCATAAAGTCTACATATTTCCCATGGTTTATTTACTAATTTATAATTATAAAAATAATAGACAGCCTGTCTTCCAATAAAAGTAAAGGCACTCTACTTTTTCTTTGTAGATTTTCCTAGCAAATATTAGCATTAATTTATATCATTGTGCACATTTGAAGTAAACACTTCAGTTTTATTTATACTTATATAGTAATGAAGAAAGATAGTTTAAGATATTTTATTTATTTACACAACTCAGCATGTGTGTGTGTGTGTGTGTGTGTGTATTTGTGTCTGTGAAGAGTATTCAAATATTTGCTTTTGTTTACGAACGCTAATAATCCTTTGTAATTTATAGTTTGGTATTCTCCTTAGCTGGAAAGGAATTCACATCGTCAAGCTAAATCACTGGTTGTTAAACAAAACGAGAAAAAAAAAAAAAAAATGAAATTTTAAAATTCTAATAAAGAGAAATATGATTTGAGAAATTTCAAAATTTTCCAATAAAATCCAATTTCATTTATTTTACTTTCATTAAGTCATGCTTGTATTTGTACAGATAAATCAGTAGAAACTGGATGCCAGAATTGGAAATAGATGCTAATTAGACACTACGAAATAAAATAAACAATAATTGGAAAATAGTTTGTGCGAAATATTTTCCCTTGTGGAGAGAATAGTTACTTTCTGACAAACAAAATTAAAATTACCAGTTTTTCTATAGTTTGTGGAAATTTTCCAGAAAGCAAGAGATTTAGACATTTTTTTTTTATTTCTGTGAATTAATTCATATTTTGAGTACTATGAATGAGAAGAAATAACTGGTTCACAATTCTAAAGATTTTAAGAAATGATGTGGAATTTGAACAATTATAAGGAAAATATTAAAGATAAAAGAAAAAGAAATTGAGAAAAGTAAAGATTAAAAATACTTCTCTACTACACATTTATAACGAAATTGAAACAACCAATGAAATTAGCCAATGTTTTTTTTAACAACTTCAAATATCAGTTTACTTTAAGTGATATGCTTTAAATATCATATTCCTTTAGAAGGATTCTACAAAGTAAAAGTATTAACAACAAAAGGTGTTTATATTTTACAGTATTTAGTATCTGTCCCCTTACAATTTTGAAGTTATGTTGTGACTGATTCTTCTTTTCATTCTGTTTTCAATAAAATAAATACCTGTCTGAAGCTAGTTAATTTGTCTCGACTCATCCCCCAAACATTGGAACCTTTTACTAAAATTATCTCCCACCGTGTGGCACCTTGGGCAAGTGTTTTCTACCATAGCCTTTCATCATTTTAGGGTCAATAAAATAAGTACCAGTTAAGGACTGGAGTCATTGCAATCAACTCCCCACCCCGCAAAATTGCTGGCCTTGTGCCAAAATTCGAAACTGTTATTGTCATTATTATTATTGTTTAATTGTTTAACTTGTTTCAGTCATTTCACTGTGGCCATGCTGGAGCACCGCCTTTAGTCGAGCAAGTCGACCCCAGGACTTATTCTTTGTAAGTCTAGTACTTATTCTATTGGTCTCTTTTGTCGAACTGCTAAGTTACGGGGACGTAAACACACCAGCATCGGTTGTCAAGCAATGTTGGCGGAGACAGACACACAAACATACACACACACACATATATATATACATATACATATACATATATACGACAGGCTTCTTTCAGTTTCCGTCTACCAAATCCACTCACAAGGCTTTGGTCGGCCCGAGGCTACAGTAGAAGACACTTGCCCAAGGTGCCATGCAGTGGGACTGAACCTGGAACCATGTGGTTGGTAAGCAAGCTACTTACCACACAGCCACTCCTGCGCCTATTATTGACTATTGACAACTCATGTGGGATTGTGCCATCAAATAAGCACCATATCAAACATACATTCATACCTGTTTGAACCCTGATCCATGCAGGAAGTGCAAAAGATTGTCTCAACTGGTTTGTCACATGTATTGAGAAGTGCATTGTCACTGTGAATTTTCTTTCTTTTTACCTGTTTTATTTTCCTTGTTTTCTTTTTTCATTTTTTTCCTTCTTTCCTTCTTCCCTGTCTTTCTTCCCCTTTTTTTCTATCACATGACTTTAGATTTCAGGGGTCCCCAAACTTTTTAAACCATCGACCCCTTCATGCATCCTTGACCCCACCCCCAGGCATGTACAAGAAAATAAATAAATAATAATAGTAATTAAGCAGATGTGCATTTATCGACCCCTTGTTGTTGCATGTGGGCCCCCTTAGTCTCCTGGCAACCAATATTTTTAGACCCAGTCTGCTACTGAATGGTTGGATGGAGATGGCAAAAGTATGATGCTACAGAGTGGGAATGAGATGCACGTGTTTATATATGTACTTACACATATGCATATATGCATGTGTGCCTGTGTGTGTTTATATACACATCTACACGCACATAGGCATGTATGCGTGTGTGTGTGTCTGTGTGTGTGTGTGTGTGTGCATGTGTAGTTCTCCAGATCATAATGAAAGAATTCAAGAGTGGCTCACCAGTGACTTCTGTGTACTGACAAGTTAGTTCTCATGACTGAATCAATCGAAGAACTAAAGGGAAAGTTTCCAAATATGGAAGCAGAGCCAGAATCAAGATATCTGAAAGTAAACCTAGCAAAAAAAAGAGAGAAAAACCCTCTACTGCCATCTGGAAAGTGACCTTACTTTGCTTGACATGTCCAAAAGAAGTAGTTAAGAATTCTATACTATATACTGAATATTAACAATGGGTGCAAAAGAAATGCAGTGAGACCAGAAGCAGGCTGTTAGAGAAGGACTTCTTATATAGTAAATACGCAGGAGTAGTTAGCTGTAAAAGTAGTCATAAAACAGATTGTTTTCAAATGCCTGGAAGGCTTCGCTAAAGTAGGAGACAATTTCTAATAACTGGATGACCTAATCGGTTGTGGAAGTGGACATTGTGAAAGCGTAGTTGCCAGAGTAAGGATGGCTTGAAAAAATGGTTCAAGGAGCTATGACAACAAAGGGATTCTCACATTGAGGGAAAGGCAGATTCTATGATTACTGAATACAAAGTGCAATAGTATGCTTCACTGGATGTGTGATACTAGAATGCATGAAATATAGAGCAGCACAAATATGCTGAGAGGAAAAAAAAAAAGAAAACTGTTTTTAAGAGGTATTAATTGTAGAGCACAAAAGAGAAAATTTAGCTAGAACAGATATGCTGCAAATATGAAGGAGAAAAATTGGGTGAAGAAGCACTGAGCAATCCAAGCAGAAGCAGTTAGCAGAAGAAGAAAACCAAAGAAGACACAGAGGAAGTGGGGATTTGAGGATGCTTCACCTTGTGAAGAAAATGGACAAGGGATTGTATAATAAATGGGGAAATGCTGTGCTGAAGAAGATGTACCCAAGACATGTAGATGCAAAGTGGGAAATTAAACATTAAAAAAGGATGGACTTTGTGAACAGAAGTATAACAGATATTTCTTTTACTTCACTGAGAAAATAGGCTTTGTGATTAAACCACAGAGATTTCAGTTCTGAGAAACGATGATTGGATCAACTTTCATTGAAGTGCTTATTTCCTCTTAGCAGCCAAGTGAATGTTGTAACACTAATTCATGGAAAGTCTAAATGTAATCAAGTTAAACATGATCTCATTTACAAAGTGGTACAAAACAGGACTGAGTGCATTAACTGAAACACCAATACAGTCTTTCTAATACTGAGTGTGAAAACAATAAGAAGCCTGTGTTTCATAACCCTACAAGATGATTCAGAAGTCTCTTTGGCAGTCACATAAATCAGCTAACAAATGACCCCCCCCCCCCTCACTTCCTTACTACAGTTTTACCCATCTATATACTGTATTCAGTTAATCTCCTCCTGACCCCAGTCCCCTTGCTGACTACCATGGTCCAGGGATTCCAGGGAAGCTGGTTTACTCTCCTGCCATTCACACTGCCAGACACCAGAGTACATCAGGCAGTTGAGTTAACTGTTCCTGGCCAATTGAACAGGGATACTATTATACTGGACCATTTTTATGAATGAATATTCTCTCATCTGTTGGTCATGATAGTCTCCTAACATATATAAAATAATATATATATATATATCAAGATATTTACAACAAAATAGCACAGATAGTGTTATATATATATATATATATATATATATATATATATATCATCATCATCATCATCATCAGCAGCAGCATTGTCGTCGCCGCGTAACGTCTGCTTTCCATGCTGGCATGGGTTGGACTGACTGGCAAGCCAGAAGGCTGTACCAGAGTCCAATTTGATCTGACATATATATATATACACACACAAAATTAATATAAACAGCAGATCGCAATGTTTCACCAGGAAAGAGAATTATAATTGTCACCAAATGTGACTAGGGTGTTAGAAAACACCTACATTGCTAGAAATAAGAGCTAAAATGGTCTAATGCTGTAGTAAATGCTCACGAATGAAAGCATATACACTAACAGGGACCATAATTTAGAAGACCTTTTAGAATTTAGATAATATATGAAATTACTATTTTTTTGTTACACTATATATATATATATATATATATATATATATATATATATATATATAAGAGGGTTGACCACTAAGTGGACATCCATTTTGCTAGAAGAAGACCACCTATGGCCTGACCACTAAGAAAAGATTGTTCTCAAGAAAATTCAGCAGGCACCAGAACATAAGCTTACATTCTGGTGTTTGCTGAATTTTCTTAAGAACAATCTTTTCTTAGTGGTCAGACCATCATAGGTGGTCTTCTAGCAAAATGATTGTCCACTTAGTGGTCAGCCCTCTTATATATATGTAATCTTCAGACTTTTCAATTTACTAGGCCACTGGTTTTAAATTGATATTAATCAAATTAATATTCAATTTTTCACCCCTATTATTTAAATATATATATATATATATATATATATATATATTGTAACAAAGAAATAGTAATTCATGTATTATTTAAATTCTAAAAGCTCTTCTAAATTACACTGGATATCTAACCGAGTTGTGAAACTAGATGCTGTCATTAATCCACAGGGATATCATATATTATCAACCAGGAAAGGTGATCATAAACTCTAGTTTCCATTTGGTTAAAGCATTGTCAGGATGTGTTTACTTCCTCCTAACGTCTGAGAGAACTTAGTAAATACTACTGTTAAAACATGTTGCGTCAGTAATCCTATCAATTAATGTGAGGGGCTAGTTTTACACTGCTATGTAAATAAGGTCAGCACTTCGCATAATTTTTTGAAGTCCAACAAAAGCTTAAGTGAAGTACTATCATTGAAACCCATCAAACATTTTAGAAAAGCTCATATTACAACTTCACACACTCTCTCCTCTAAATCACAGCTTGCTACATTCAACCACTGTATTACTACTTCAAGCCTTATACAAGAAATACTTAATGGTTTCAACAACGACAACAACAAAAATCTCGCATATACCATTACATCAACCATTTCCTAATACCCTTTTATACACACAATACTCAACAAGTCCTTAAGAAACAAGCCAAAACACTGGCTAGTGAACTGTCTGTCGCTTTGGCAAGCTTATCTACAATCTGCAACTTCCTGAAAGGGATATCTATCCTCACCAACATTTCTTAACTTCTACATAAATGACCTTTCTCAAATCTCCATGAAAGAAAGCCTCAAAGAAAGAAGACATCTCAACCACATCTTTCTCACCATACTATCCTGACATCTCAGCTTAACCCCCCCACATTCGTAAACATTATACTAAGCAGCCAAAAACTTCAGCTCCAAACTAGGGCATTGTTTTATTCATTTTACTCAAAAACCAACCCAAACAGGCCCCAAGGTGTTATCTTTGCAAGGGGTCAGAAGAAAGAAGTGACATTAAAGCCAAGTCCACAGAGGTGCAGGAGTGGCTGTGTGGCAAGAAGCTTGCTTCGCAACCACATGGTTCCAGGTTCAGTCCCACTGCGTAGCACCTTAGGGAAGTGTTTTTTTACAACCAAAACCTTGTGAGTGGCTTTGGTAGATGGAAACTGAAAGAAGCCTATCATATATATATGTGTGTGTGTGTGTGTCTGTATGTATGTATTTGTGTGTCTGTTTTTGTCCCCCCCAAACCACCATCGCTCAGCAATCGATGTTGGTGTGTCTACATCCCTGTAACTTAGCGCTTTGGCAAAAGAGATAGATAGAATAAGTACTAGGCTTACAAAGAATAAATCCTGAGGTCAATTTGTTCAAAAGAAGACGGTGCTCCAGCATGGCAACAGTCAAATGATTGAAACAAGTAAAAGAATAAAAAAAATAAAAGACTACACCCTTAACACAAAAGACAAAACTCGAAGTATTTCTCGAGGAATACATGTAGAAGAAATAGTAAAGAACCCCTCAAAAAAACATGAATATATAGAAGCAACATGCTTTCACAGTTGTTACCATGCTGGAAAAAATGCCTAGCAACATTTCTTGCTACTTAACATTCTGAGTTCAAATTCTGCTGAGGTCAACTTAGTATTTCATCCCTTCAGGTTTGATGAAATAAGTACCAGTTATGCACTGGGATTGATGTAATTGACTAACCCTATCACCTGAAACTGTTGGCCTTGTGCCAAAATTTGAAACCAATATACAGAGAGCACTGATAAGTAACGCATTTGGTCAACACAGAGAAACAACAGTATTATTGTACAAACAATATATTAGATCTCTTCTGCCGAGGGCAACTTTGCCTTTCATCCTTTTGGGATCGATAAATTAAGTACCGGTTGCGTATTGATGTTGATCTAATCAACTGGCTCCCTCCCCAAAAATTTCGGGCCTTGTGCCTAGAGTAGAAAAGAATATGTTAGATCTCAATTTGGTCAATATAGAGAAGCAACAGCATTATTGTACAAACAATATATTAGATCTCATACGAATTATGTGTCCTCTTTGGTCTCCCAATTTCTCTTCAACAAAAGCTAACAAACTATGAGGAATACAAACAAGAATACCCTCAGGAATAATATATCAAAGACTGCATGATGCTGTATGGTCTTTGCTTTAAGCAGGGCTGGATTCAGTGTCACAGAGGCCCTAAATACTTAGAAGAATTTGGTGCCCCCATACATATGTAATTTAAAATATAAACAACAATAGACTATAAAATAAATTTTTACGTTTCAAAAATTAAACAAAACTAATAGTAAGATGGAAAATAATCCTTTCTAGTATAGGCACAAGGTCTGAAATTTTGGGGGAGGAGACTAGTTGATTACATCAACCCCAGTGGTTCACTGGCATTTAATTTATCGACCCCAAAGGGATGAAAGGCGGAGTCGACATCGGTGCAATTTGAACTCAGAACATTAAGAAGGATGAAATGTTGCTAAGCATTTCACCCAGTGGGTTAATGATTCTGCCAGCTCAGCACCTTAGTAAGATGGAAAATAATGTTTATATTTTTGCACTTTCAATTCATTTATATTTTTAAAAAATTTCTCCTACTTTTTTCAATTGCAAAGTCTTTGATCAGATCCTCACTATGAAACCATAAACACTTCAAATTTATATTCCCGATCATACAAACAACTTTGAATATTATTCCAGCAAGTTTAAAGTGATTTCTTTGTGCCGTGAACCATATACCATTTCTGTGGTACCCATCATTCCTTTGATGCCCTAAGCAAGTGCTTATTTTGCATAATGGTTAATCCAGGTCTGGCTTTAAGCGCATCATAATTCATTATAATCATATTTAACAACTGAAAATTTGATGTACTTCAATTCTTCTTACTCAATAAGAACACAAACTCTTTTGAGTTCAGTGTTTCTCTTTTCTCTTTCCTCACTTTTAATCCACTGAGAAGCAGTTGGTTCATTGAATGGCTTTCTGGTGGGTTTTTGACCTCAATGTATGGAATTGGAATAGATACCACAAAACCATCTCATCCATCATGCCAACATTTGGACTGTTAGTGTGACAGATGGGATAGCAGTCAAATGCTCTGGAATGGTGCTTTGTTTTTCATTCCTTTGGATGACCCCAAAACAAAGACAGGCAAAGTTAATTCCATCAGGATTCAAATGCAGAGTACAGAGAGTTTGAACAAATAACCGTGAGGCATTTAAACCAGCACTGCATCAAGGCGACCAGCTCATAACTCCAATACTAGTGGGGGGCAATGTATGACTATATATGTTATAGTGCCACCTTGACCCATACAGAAGCTGGGAAATTGAATATCTGTGACATCAGTTTATATTATCATCACCATCATTGTTTAGTGTCTGTTTTCTATGCTGGCATGTGTTGGACGGTTTGACTGGGGACTGGAAAGCCAGGAGGCCACATCAGTCTCCAATCTGATCTGGCAATGTTTCTACAGCTGCATGCCTTTCCTTATGTCAACCACTCTGAGAGTGTAGTGGATGCTTTTTATGTGCCACCAGCATGGGAGCCAGTCAGATGGCACTGGCATCGGCCACATTCGGATGGTGCTTTTTACGTGCCACTGGCACAAGGAGCCAGTCAGGCAGCACTGGCAATGACGTAGGTATAAATGGGTAAACAGAATTATTCATTCCTCTCCCACATATACACTCATCTATGTTTATACTATACATATATATATATATATATATATATATTGTGTGTGCGTATGTGTATGAATATAGATGCATACAACCAGCATCTTAAGATATGCATGCCATGTGATTTATGTAAAAGCATGTACATGCACTTAAACAATAGAATCCAGCCTTTATATGTAAAGGTTTTTATATATTAATATAAAGGCATTTATGTATAAAGGCTTTTCATAGCAACCTGAATATACTAATACAAATGAAGAACAGGTGAGATTGAAACAGAAAAGGATTATGGAAGTGATTAAGTATAATGTATAAGAGTAAATCCATGTTCATAAATATCTGGAATCTCAGAGAGGAAAATACAATGTACAGAAAAGATAATCATGTGTTAGACTTTTTTTAAATGTAAGTCCTTGTTTAATTTTAATGTAGAGCATATGTCATTAAATGAGACGTGAATCTGTAGCTGCCTCTTTCAACAATCAATGACCTCAATTTTAAAGAGTGACAGTAACTGTGTTTTAATAAATTTAGAAAATTTTTTGAAGCATAGTCATGTTCATTAAATATTTAGAAATAATTAAGAATTTAGAGCAATTTATTAAAATAACTGTGTCATTATTAAACCAGTGTTTGGCATGCAACCTGACAAAAGATTCTGGCATAAAATTTATGAATGAAGCCTAAAAGGTTTTACTAGAATTCAAAACTGTCTCACTCAGTATTCTAGCTTAGAACCTCAACTTAACTATATTTCTAAAAGAAATTTAAACATGGACATGAAGATGGTCTGGCCAATCGCATTGGTTGGTGTGTGACTATGTAAGCCAAAAGCTTCTCATCAAATAGCTTGGTTAAACATTACAAAAAGCTGGTGAACTGAACCTCAGACAATTTGAATATAAATATTTTAAAATGTGGGTTGTTCTTTTTTAATTATAAAATCTCATGCTGGCTGAAGTCAAAAAGGAAAATGTGCACACACACACACAAACTGAAAAAATGTGAATATCATTTTGTTTTCCTTTTTATTTTGAGTCTGTATGTTTTCCCTTTTGATTTAACCTTGTTCAAGGTTCTACATTACACTCCCACCTATTTTAAAATATTCATAATCAAATTGCATGCAATTCAATTCACTAGCTTTTTATAATGCTCACTGAAGTTTCTCAAAGCTAAATTGAAACTTTGATGGCATTTATATAAATAGACACACACACAGAGTCTACAAATGAGATCCAGAGATTCTCAGTATAGAAGAGACTTAGTAGTAGTGCTCAAAAGATTCAAACTTAGATTCTGATGTCTTTACAGGGGATCAATTCCTCAGGGTAAAGAATGGCTATAAGAGGGATTCATTTGAGCAGATATAGAGGCAATTACGTGGATAAACAAATTAGATATATTAAATATAACAATTTGGGTATGAAGTATAAAATACGTATATATGTATCCATTCAAAATGAGAGAAAGCAATAGGTGGAAACTTTCAGACGATGAATACTTAAGTATAAATATATAGATATTTATACTAATAAGTTCAGCTCACACTGAGTACAAATGACAGAGAAAATTAATGAGGATGACGAAAGGTGTTGTAAGTTCAACAGCAGTTTTGGTGGGTTCAGAGATCCATCATAATGTTGGTAAATGTAGTTCATCAGAATATACAAAAGACAAAGACAGGTGTGTAAACAATAAACAGATGTATTAGTTTAACAATCAGGAAGTGAGAAAGTCTTTTACATTTCGAGCTTACGGTCTTCGACAGAAAGGAACGCAGAAATAAACAGGGAAAGTAAATAAAAAAGGTTTAGTGGCTAGCAATCTATCATATATACATAGATATGTATGTATGTATGTATGTATGTATCTATCTACCTATCTATGCATATACACACACACACATAAATATTATATACTTATATATATATATATATATATATATATATATATATATATAGAGAGAGAGAGAGAGAGAGAGAGAGTGAGGGAAAGTATGTGCATGTGTGTATGAGAGAGAGAGAGTAGATATATCTACCTATACATATATAATTGAGATTGATAAGCTAGGTTTCTGTAAGAAATCTACAAAGCTTTAAAGTTACATTGGGCCAAACCAAACAGCTTCAAATAATAATAATAATAATAATAATAATAATAATAATAGTAATAATAATTTGAAATTGAAAGAATTAGGAGTATGAAAACCGCAAAGGTTGTGTCTGTAATAATTGATCCACTGGGAAATGTAAATGAAGATATGGATGAATGGAGATTGGAATGGAATGTCCTGTGGAGCTTCTAGAGAAAGTTTGTCTCTTAGGGACAAGAAAAATTATCAGGAGGGTCTTAAGCACTTGAAAGACTATTGAAAAATTGTGGATATCTAAGATTACAGGCAGTAACCCACTACCTACATAAATTCTACAAGGAATAAGAACAACCGTGAGTCAAATCAATAATAATAATAATAATAAAATTGATGATGATAATGATATTAATAATAATATATATGTGGATAGGCGCAGGAGTGGTTGTGTGGTAAGTAGCTTGCTTCCCAACCACATGGTTCTGGGTTCAGTCCCATTGCATGGCTCCTTGGGCTAGTGTCTTCTAATACGGCCTTGGCCAACCAAAGCCATGAGAGTGGATTTGGTAGACATAAACTGAAAGAAGCCCGTCGTTTATATGTGTGTGTGTGTGTGTGTGTGTGTATGTTTGTGTGTCTGTGTTTGTCCCACCCACCCCACCATTGCTTGACAACTTACGTTGGTGTGCTTACGACCCTATGATTTAGTGGTTTGGCAAAAGAGATTGATAGAATAAGTACTAGGCTTACAAGAAAAAAGTCCTGGGGCCGATTTGTTCAACTAAAGACGGTGCTCCAGCATGGCTGCAGTCAAATGACTGAAACAAATAAAAGAATATGTATGTATATATATACATATACTGACTGGCCGCCTGACTGGCCGCCTGACTGGCTCCCATGCCGGTGGTATGCAAAAAGCACCAACTACACTCTTGGAGTGTTTTGCATTAGGAAGGGCATCCAGCTGTAGAAACACTGCCAGAACATATTGGAGTCTGGTGCAGTCACCTGGCTTGCCAGACCCCAGTCAAACCGTCCAACCCATGCCAGCATGCAACAGAGACAACTGTGCTGGTATGGTCATGCACTACGGATGGATGAGGAGAGCTGTGTGAAGAAGTGTCACTCCCAAACAGTGGAAGGAACATGTGGTAGAGGGAGACCCAAGAAGATGTGGGACAAAGTGGTTAAGCATGACCTTCGGACGTTGGGCCTCACAAGGGCAATGACAAAAGACTGAGACCTCTGGAGATATGCTGTGACTGAGAAGACCCAGCAAGTAAAGTGAGATCACAGTGTTGCATAACCAGCCCACTTAAAAGAAGTACCTTTGGATCGTCGAGCGACATATCATGCTTTAGGAGACCTACTGAGTGAAGTACATCAAAACCAAAATTAAATCAAACCACAATCAAATGGAAATTGTAGTTGTGGCTGATGTCAGGACCGCCTGATTGGCTCCCAAGCTGGTGGCACACAATAAGCACCATTCATGTGATGGTTGTTGCCAGTGCTGTTTGACTAGCTCTCTGTGCTAGTGGCATGTAAAAAGCACCATTTGAACATGGCTGATGCCAGCCTCCTCACCTTGACTGGCTCCTATGCCAGAGGAATGTAAAAAGCATCCACTACACTCTTGGAGTGGTTGGCGTTAGGAAGGGCATTCAGCTGTAGAAACATTGCCAAATCAGATTGGAGCCTGGTGCAGCCTCCTGGCTTGCCAGACCCCAGTCAAACCATCCAACCCATGCCAGCATGGATAGAGGGAATGATGATGATGATGATAATGATAGATATATTTATATATCATGATAGATCACTAGGCACTACATATTCTTTATTTTCTCTCCTTGTTTCTTTCCGTGTTCCTTTCTGTGGAAGAGCACAGGCTCGAAACCTTAAAGATTTTTCACTTCCTGAGTGTTAAACTAATACATCCATTTGTTGTCTACACCAACCGTCTTCGTCTTTTGTTTTTTTGTGAATTCTCCCATATATATATATATATATATATATATATATATATATATATATATGCATATATATATATATATATATATATATATATATATATATATATATATATAAGGTTATGAAGAGTATTAGATTCAACCATACCCAAAGATACAGGTAATACCGAGTAAGTGCTGTATACCAGCTAGTTTTGCCCCTTTCGTTGTATAAACATGAGTGGGGAATATAACATAAGTCGTGTATTAGCGTGTATATGTATAAAGAGAGAAAAGGATAAAGAGACCAATGGCAAAGTTAGAAATATTTTATGGATAAAGTCTTACAGCTGTTTCAGGGAAAATCCAATGTATCCCTTCATCGGAGACGGTAATAGTAGAGGAATGGATTATTACATCTATAAGAGGAGAGTTGTAGTAAGACGTGAGAGCGATAATTATTTACATGGATGTTTACTGCTGGAATGAAGCTCCACTACAAGTACTGTTTCTTCTTTGTTCTTTTTTCAGCACATATATATAGGAGTGGCTGTGTGGTAACTAGCCTGCTTACCAACCATATGGTTCCGGGTTCAGTTCCGCTGCATGGCAACTTGGGTAAGTGTCTTCTACTATAGCCTCAGGCCGATCAGAGCCTTGTGAGTGGATTTGGTAGACGGAAACTGAAAGAAGCCCGTCATATATGTGTGTGTGTACTTGTGTGTCTTTTTGTCCCCCATCCCCCAACATTGCTTGACAACTGATGCTGGTGTGTTTACGTCCCCATAACTTAGCAGTTCGGCAAAAAAGTCTGATAGAATAAGTACTAGACTTACAAAGAATAAGTCCTGGGGTTGATTTGTTTTACAAAAAGGTGGTGCTCCAGCATGGCCACAATCAAATGACTGAAACAAATAAAAGAGTATATATACATATATATATACACACATAGGTAATTATGTACATATATGTATGGATATACGCATATATTTATATATTGTTTATATTATTATATATACACATACATACATACATATATTCAACACACACACACATATACGTGCATACTCATATAAGTATTCTGTGATACCTATGTAAGTGTAAAACTCAGCAATAACACCAATATCTGGTAGCTAAAAATTTTCTTTTCTTTATATTAATCAAATATTTGGAAAAGCAAAAAAAATAACTGGAAAGGTGGGGGGGGGGGGGGGAGAAAAAGCACACAAACATCACATGTACCAACATTGTCATAGAAATCTTTTGTTTGTTATGGAGACACATGTTCACTGATACATATATTAACATTTATACTGACATATATGCATAATTGATGAGAAAATTACTTTAATATCACTGAAATCAAGATGGAAAAAAAGAACAAAAATACATCATGTACTAACAGGAAACTACTGGAAAATAAACAGCAGAGTGTCCCTTAAAGGAGGAGGAGGAGGGGAAGATGAGAGAAAAGGGAGGGGGAATAAGAAGGGGAAGGAGGAGGAGGAAAAGAAGAATGAAGAAGAGGAGGGGAGGAGGAAGATGAGAGAAATAGGCAAGGGAAAAAGAAGAAAAGGGAGAGGGAAGAAGAAGAATGAAAAAGAGGAGGGGAGGGTAGGAGGAAGATAAGAAAAGGAGGAGGGAAGAAAAAAAGAAAAAGAAGAAAAGGAGAAGGAAGGTGAAAGAAAAAGGAGAGAAGAAGAAGAAAAAGAAGAAAAGGAGGAGAAGGAAGGTGAAAGAAAAGGGATAGGGAAGAAGAAGAAGAAGAAGAAGAAAAAGAAGAGGCTGAGGAAGGCAGAAGAAAAGGGAGAGGGAAGAAGAAGAAGAAGAAAAAGAAGTGGAGGAGGAAGGTGAAAGAAAAGGGAGAGGGAAGAAGAAGAAGAAAAGGAAGAAAAGGAAGGTGAAAGAAAAGGGAGGAGGAAGAAGAAGAAGAAGAAGGGAGGAAGAAATAGGAAAGAAAAAACTAGCAGAATGAAACAAATTAATCAAAATAAACATATAAAAAAGAAAAGGAAAAAACAAAAACGAAAAAAGGTAATGAAGAAGAAATTGAAGAAGGTAAAAATACCAGCAGGAAGAAAAAAATGAGTCAAGTGAATGAAGCTTGTTATAATGAGGAACAAGTTCAGATGAAAGCTTTCACAGAAAGAATGATCCATCTTTCCAAGGTCATTGTTCAGGCAGTGACATGTTTCCACAATGTAGCAGCCTGGTTTTATATTAGCAACTTCTTCAATATTGTGTGTATTCTTTGTTCAACTTGATAACTCTCTCCCAACAGTCTGCTATAAATTATACCAACCCCCACCACATTTCCACACCCACTCACCCATATAAAATCCCCTTAATCTCTCTTTTTCCTTTTTATATATATGAGGATTATATATATATGTATGTATAATTATATTATATATGTATATATTATGTATATATAATTATATTATATATGTATATATTATGTATATATAATTATATTATATATGTATATATAATATATATGATAAATATATATAATATAAATATATATATATTCATATATATGTATGTATATATAATATAATATATATAATAAATATATATATATTTATTATATATATATATATATTTATATATATATATATGTATGTATATATAATATATATGTAATATATATATATTTATTATATATATATTTATTATATATATATTTATATATATATGTATGCATATATAATATAAATATAACATATATTTATATGTATATATATGTATGTATATATAATATAATATATATATAATATATATAATAGATATATATTTATATATATATGTATGTATATATAATATAATATATATATAATATATATAAATATTTATATATATATGTATGTATATATAATATAATATATATATGATATATATATGTAATTTATATATATATAATATATATTATATATACATATATATATATATATTATATATGCATATATATATAATATATATATTATATATACATATATATGTATTATATATATATTTTATATACATTATATTATATACAAATTATATTATACATGTTATATTATTTATATAATATGATGATGATGTATATATAATATACTATATGTATATATGCGTGTGTGTGCGTATTATGTATGTATATGTATGTAATATACTATTATAAAACAATATACTATGAGTGTGCATGTATGAATACATGTGTGTGTGTGTGTGTGTATACACACACACACACATATACACAACACACCATGTATATATGTGCCTATGTAACTCTATAATTAGATATACTGTATAATTACATTACACAAATGTATGTATGTATGTTGATGTGTGTGTGTATATATATATATATATATATATGCATATCTACATACATACATATATATATACTTGTGTGCGAGTGTGTGTATGATGATATATACACACAATCATAAACATATTTATATATACATTTATATACGTACATTGATATAGGCACAATTATATATATATATATATATATATATATATATATATATATATATATATATATATATATATATATATATATATATATAATATATATTTATATAATATATATTTATATATATACATAAATATGTGCGTGGGAGTGTGTACATATGTAATGGCATGATATGTGTGAGAAAGAGAGAATGTTTGGAAGCCGGTGTGTGGTGGGGGAAGGTGCAAGGAAATGTGTGCACGCATATGTGTGTGTAAGTATATTTATACATACATGTACATATGCATGTATGCGTGTATGCGTGGGAGGGTGTCTGTCACACACTTCAACAACAATCATATATGCAGATCTGTAGTTGTATGTCAGGCTGAATGAGCAAATATTTTCTGAGTTTATGTAAACATACTTCTCAAAGGAAATAAAAAATTAAAAAATATATAAAAAATGTACTTGCAAACTAACTACTCATGTAGCAGAAATGATTCTAGTAATATATTGTACAGGTTTATATGAATGTAGGTCTCCAAGCATACATTGCATGAGTCCATGTATGTGCACACGTATTTATATTTGTATAGCAATATATGTGTGTGTGTGTGTGTATGCATATATATATATATATATATATATATATATATATATATATATATATATATATATATATATATACATATATATATATATATATATACATATATATATATATATATATATATATATATATATATATATAAATGATGATTATGATGATATTGGCTGTGTGGTAAGTAGCTTGCTTACCAACCACATGGTCCCGGGTTCGGTCCCACTGCGTGGCATCTTGGGCAAGTGCCTTCTACTATAGCCTCGGGCCGACCAATGCCTTGTGAGTGGATTTGGTAGACGGAAACTGAAAGAAGCCCGTCGTATATGTGTATATATATGTGTATGTGTGTGTGTGTGTGTTTGTATGTCTGTGTTTGTCCCCCCAACATCGCTTGACAACCGATGCTGGTGTGTTTATGTCCCCGTAACTTAGTGGTTCGGCAAAAGAGACCGATAGAATAAGTACTAGGCTTCCAAAGAATAAGTCCTGGGGTCGATTTCTTCGACTAAAGGCGGTGCTCCAGCATGGCCGCAGTCAAAAGACTGAAACAAGTAAAAGAGTAAAAGAGTAATATATTGATAGAAATGGTAAGACAACAAAAGAATGAAAGAGACGTCGATATTATGTAAATAGAGGAATTTATCTGTAAATGTAATATGTGACAATTATTCGGTAGCCATGATAAAACTCCGAGTTTCGGATGTCAGGGGCGGAAACCTACGCCGCCATCTCTTCGGTTATCAGGCCATCGAAAAAAATGGCATTTTTGTGATGGCCGGATAACTGAAGGGATGCTGGTGTGGGTTTCTGCCCCGACATCCGAAACTTGGAGTTTTATCATGGCTACCGAATAATTGTCAAATATTATATTTACAGATAATACATATATATATATCATCATCGTTTAACATCCGCCTTCCATGCTAGCATGGGTTGGACGATTTGACTGAGGACTGGTGAACCAGAAGGCTGCACCAGGCTCCAATCTGATCTGGCAGAGTTTCTACAGCTTGATATGTATATATTACTTATAAAATACACAAATACATATATACCTCATATATATTAATATATATATATACAAATATATACATATGTATGTGTATACATATATATTATATATACATATATATACATATGTATGTGTATACATATATATTATATATACATATGTATGTGTATACATATATATTATATATACATATGTATATATAATATATATATATGTATATAAATAGATAGATAGATAGATAGATAGATAGATAGACATATGTGTGTATATGTGTGCATGTAAATACTTTTGTGCATATGTGTATACATCTTCATTCATGAACATACATACACAGAAATAGAGTCTTGTAAATGTACACTTACAAAGACACATGTGCACACAAGCATGCATATACACTAACACGGGTCTATACATGTGTATATACATACACACACAGTGCAGGGCCTGGCAATCCTCATGAGTAAACATGTATCATTTCATGTGCATAATACTATTATGACAGCAATGCACAAACAATTGGCTGGTTGGATACTTGAGACCAATCAAAAGATAAAAGTACACCCTGTTAGTCATGTGGAGTACGTTCGCTCTCAGCCACTTGTACTTTTGTGACATAGCATCTAAGAGAAGAGCTGAAGGCAATCCAATGCTTAGTTGTACGGATAACGAGTAAATATGATCAGAGTTTAAAATATATTTATTGATGTATAATTGAAAGATTTTGATTAACCCTTTAGTATTCACGTTGTCCTGTCAAATGTAATGTTTTATTTTTCTATTTCTTTATTTGTTTCAGTCATTTGACTGTGGCCATGCTGGAGCACCGGCTTTAGTCGAATAAATCGACTCAAGGACTTATTCTTTGTAAGCCTAGTACTTATTCTATCAGTTTCTTTTGCCGAACCGCTAAGTTATGGGGGGTCATAAACACACCAACATCAGATGTCAAGTGATGGTGGGGGACAAACACAAACACACAAATACATACATAAATATATATATATGTATATGTACAAATATATATATGTATATATATATATATATATATATATATATATATATATATATACATATACATATATATATATATATATATATATATATATATATATATGATGGGCTTCTTTCAGTTTCTGTCTACCGAATCCACTCACAAAGCTTTGGTTGACCCTGGAAGACACTAGCCCAAAGTGCCACGCAGTGGGACTGAACCCGGAATCATGTGGTTGGGAAGCAAGCTTCTTACCACACATGCATCATCTTATAGTTTAGAGGTTTTAGTGATGTGATTTTTTTAGTTTTAGAATGACATTGTAGGGTTGAGGTAAGAGGCCAGATCTGGTCACTTTCAATATAAAACAGTATTTTGATCAGAAAAGGCCAGTTTGAATGTTAAAGGGTTAATAATACACTGGATATTAATTTTGATTCCCTAATTATCATACTTAGTAGTTACCTAGTAAAACTTACAAGTTTTGAATATCTTATGATCATAATTAATTAGGAATTCATTTTTCATGTTTAAGAGAGTATCATTCGCAAATGATATTTTAATAAATTCATATGTACACAATTGACCTTGGCATCAATCACCTGTGTCTTTAATGCTTTATTTGGTCATAAAATCAATATATTTCTTGATCTGAAATTCCAAGAGTTTCTGCTAATGAAGTTGAATGCATCAATTTACAATTAATGAATGAATGTTTATGTGTTGAGAACATACTTTTGAAGATATTCAAAATAGATGATGTTGTACTATCTATTTTTATGGATAAGGACCTTACATCTATAAACTATATTTTGCCTTAGTCAATTTCCATTAACAGGACACGCCTTAGCTATTCTACAATTACATATATGTAAATTAATGCTACTAAGAGTAGTAGTTAGGGATGCAGAATTGTGATAGATGTATCATGCATGTTATCTCATTCTAATGATGTGTACATTTTATGCTTATAAATATCACTACCCTAGTGGTAGTACTATTGTTACCAAAGATTCACTAGGTAAGTGTAAGCACTCAAAATTAATCCTTTTAATAATAGCAGTATTATTCATACTAGTTTCATTATCATTTTGTTCAGTCAGTGAATGGTTATTAGCAATAGATATATAGATATAATTGTCTCAATATTATTGCAGTGATACTGGGCAAAATTCCAATCCTTGTTAATAACATTATTATTAGAATGAATAGATGTATTTTTATTTTGCTTCAATTATTGTTATTTTTAGAGTGTAGGTTAAGTTCATAAAGGTGATATTATCTGTTAAGCTAGAGTAATAAACTTTGACAGTGAGGTCATTGAAAATTTGGTGATATTTATGTTGAGGTGAAGTGTTTTTTTTTTTTTCCAAGTATTTCAAAGAAGTGGCTGTGTAGTAAGAAGCTTGCTTCCCAAACACATAGTTCCAGGTTCAGTTTCACTGCATGGCACCTTGGGCAAGTGTCTTCTACTATAGCCTCGGGCTGAGCAAAGCTTTGTGAGTGGATTTGGTAGGCGGAAACTGAAAGAAGCCCATCGTATGTGTGTGTGTCTTTATGTGTCTGTGTTTGTCCCTCCACCATCGCTTGACAACCAATGCTGGTGTGTTTACATCTCTGTAACTTAGCAGTTTGGCAAAAGAGACTGATAGAATAAGTACTAGGCTTACAAAGACTAAGTCCTGGGGTCAATTTGTTCGACTAAAGGCAGTGCTCCAGCATGGCCACAGTCAAATGACTGAAACAAGTAAAAAAAAAAGAACATGTTAATTTTTACTTATAATTATTAGGAAGGATTCTTTTTCTTTCTTTCTTTCTCTTCCCCGGGCACAAATGTGCCGAGAGGAAGTTGAGTATTTGAGGAATCAATTGAAATGTTCAAGAAAGATGGTTACATTAGTATGGATGATGAGAAGTGGGTGAAAATGTGCTTGGAGATTCATGAGAAAGGAAGCAGTGGAAGATTAAGATCAAGGAAATCGAGGTGGAAATAGTGAAGATTGATCTTGCAAAGCTGAAATTCAGAGGAGATGACAAAGAAATGCAAGTGGCTGGATTCTTTTTGGAAGAAGTCCCCATTCAATTTATGCATGCAAAAACACATATAAATATGATGATAATGATACTGATGGTAACAACAGGGTTCTCCACAGTTTCCAATTACCAATTTATCTCATGAGTCATTTGTCAGACCATGTCTTCGGTTGAAGACACTTGCCCAGTTCCCTATGCAATGAAACATAACACCACACAACTTACTTGTGAAGGGTTCCTCTTAATCACATAGCCATTCTTGCTCCTTCACATATTTATATGTATGTTTTATATATATATATATATATATATATATATATATATATATATATATGAGTGGCTGTGTGGTAAGTAGCTTGCTTACCAACCACATGGTTCCGGGTTCATTCCCACTGCGTGGCACCTTGGGCAAGTGTCTTCTACTATAGCCTCGGGCCGACCAAAGCCTTGCGAGTGGATTTGGTAGACGGAAACTGAAAAGAAGCCCGTCGTATATATATATATATATATATATATATATATATAGGTGAGGAAGTTGGTATGTGAAAGCACGTGGTTGGATGTATAAAAGATAATAAGAGTGAAAAAACTACAGAAGGCTTGTGTTACATGGTTAAAGTATATATTTAAATTATGTCATAAAAATGTTATAAAATCTTTTTGGTATATAAACATTGTATTCTGAGAAATAACCGGTTTCGTGTTGTCTTTTCAAATCTCTCTACTTCATTGTAACGTGTTCGCTTCAGTCTGAAAAAGGAGAGTTCTAGATAGGAGGAGGTAATTAGGGATAAATATATATATATATGTATGTGTGTTTGTGTGTCTGTGTTTGTCCCCCCCACCATCGCTTGACGACCGATGCTGGTGTGTTTACGTCCCCATAACTTAGCAGTTCGGGAAAAAGAGACCGATAGAATAAGTTCTAGGCTTACAAAGAATAAGTCCTGGAGTCGGTTTGCTCGACTAAAGGCGGTGCTCCAGCATGGCTGCAGTCAAATGACTGAAACAAGTAAAAGAGTAAAGAGAGTATATATATATATATATATATATATACACACACACACACACACACACATATATATATATATATATATACAGATTCTCTTATAATTTTACTCATTTCAGCCATGTAGCTGCGGTCATGCTGGAGCATTACCATGGTCTTTCTGACTTCCTCAGTCTGGGTGTTTCACATCACCACTCCTTTATGTGCCTGTTGGTACATTTGGTGTATAAGGGAGTTTGATTCCGTTGCCCTCATCTGCACTTCATGTTGGGCTGTTGGTTCATCTGGTATTGTTTAGAGGAGAATGTGTAGTTCCATTTTGAAGACATCTATTTCCACTTTATGCAGATTTCTTAATTTTAACGACAGGGCATTGAAGAGCTGTGGGCCTTTGAACCCTAGACTACTGTAGTACCTGGTCCTGAATTTATAAATATATACTATGTATATATATTGCTCCTTTATGTGTGTGTGTGTGTGTGTGTGTGTGTGTGTGTGTATACAGGTTTGGCCAAAAGTCACCCGACAGTAAATCAAAATTTTATAAATACTATCTGTAATTCTGTTTTGATTCAAATGGAAAAATGTGTCACTGAAGAAGGACTTCAGTTTGAACAATTTTCATGATGTTTCATATTTAGATGCTTTAATTAAATTCATTCAGTTGTTAAACATAAATAAATCTTGGAATTAAATGGTTCTGACTTACTGTCAGGTGACTTTTGGCCAACCTTGTCCATCCATCTGTTTATATATATATATATATATTACCAACGACTTGTGAGTAAATTCGGTAGAGGGTAACTGTACTGAAGCCCATCAAATATGCGCAGGTGTGTGTGAGTGTCTACATGTCCATGTTTGTGTGTGTGTGTGTGTGTCTACATGTTCATATTTGTGCCTGTCTGAGTGCCTACATGTTCATGTGTGTGTGTGTGTGTGTCCATGTCTACATGTTCATATTTGTATGTGTCTGTGTGTCTACATGTCCGTGTGTCTACATGTTCATGTTTGTGTGCGTGTGTCTGTGTGAATGTCTACATGTTCATGTGTGTATGCGTGTGAGTGTCTACATATGCATGTTTGTCAGTGTGTGTGTGTGTGTGTGTGTGTGTGTGTGCCTACATGTTCATGTTTGTGTGTGTGTATGTCTGTGTGAGTGTCTACACGTTCATGTTTGTGTGTGTGTGTGTGTGTGTCTACATATGCATGTTTGAGTGTGTGTGTGTCTACATGTTCATGTTTGTGTGTGTGTGTGTCTGTGAGTGTCTACATGTTCATGTTTGTGTGTGTGTGTGCGTGTGTGTGTCTACATATGCATGTTTGTGAGTGTATGTGTCTGTGTGAATGTCTACATATCCATGTTTGTGTGTGTGTGTGTGTGTGTGTCTGTGTGAGTGTCTACATGTTCATATGTGTGTGTGTGTGTGTGTGTAGTTAAGTAGTTGCATATC
>NC_142929.1:11947529-11950029 GCF_046866305.1 Octopus bimaculoides | reverse complement strand
ATGGCCAATAAATGATGATCATGATGATATATATATATACATATATATACAAATGTGAAGACACATGGCCTAGAGTTTATGGTGTTGCATTCACGGTCACTAGATCAGGTGGTGTATTGTGTTCTTGAGCAAAATACTTCATTTCACATTGCTCTGTGGGTGGGAGAGGGGGTAGAATAGTTAGCAGGTCGGCAGAAATGCTTCATGATATAATTTTTCAGCTCTCAACATTCTGAGAAAATATTTGCTCAAGGTGCTATGCAGTGGGACTGAACCCAGAACCATGTGATTGAGAAGCAAGATTCTTACCACACAGCCACGCTGGTGCTTATGTAAAATGTTAGAGAAAAAAAATCGTAGCAGTTTCTTGCAATAAATATATCGAAAGCAAAAATTTTACATGGACCCTTAAAATACTCCTGTGGATCCCCAACTTACTATTTTGCTAGTGTGGACCCGCAAAAATCTTATATGGACCCCAGCTGAGAATGGCTGAATTAGATTATGAAAAAAAGTAACAATGTTCGTACAATGATTCAGGGAAGATGGAATATGGTTAAGAACAGATAAAAGGGAATTAAAATGGTGAGGATGATGCTGAAAATAACAGAAACAACAGAGGAGATAATGATGACGACAACGATGATGGTGGTGGTGGTGGTGGTTATGATGACAGTGGTGATGACAACAGAACAAATCTGATGACAGTGAGACATTCTTTTTGAATGTCAGTATTTTCATATTTATAATATCAGGTGGAATTCTCACTGTTGAAGGTTTGAGATTTTCTTTTTTTTTTTTTTTTTCCTTGCCTGTTACTGACAACTGATGTCTCAAACTCATTACTTGAAGGCATTGTGAGAAAACTAATCATGTCAAGGCTAATTATTTGAAAGGTGACGATGGACGTATTCATGATTAGATTTGTTGAAATATTCAGTGTTTCATACAAGATGAAGAAGTTTAACTTTTGAGATGGGAAAATCGCATTTACAAGAAAGTAACTGAAATACTGGAGTGAAATGAAAATCTTATAAACTGTTTTTAACATAGACAATAAACAAGTGAAGTAGAAATTAGGAAAAGGCAAAAAGGCATTAAATATTAAACCAAACATGTTTAATTATTAAAATATTAAAATTCATAAACGAGACTTTATTGAAAAGAATCAATAATTTGAAAATGAAAATAGATATTTTGGGGTTTTCTAACAAAAGGAAATACCTAACATGTTAGATTGAACCCTTCATCTTTAGATATCTTTAATATTTTGGGCAGATTCCCTAAGCTAAAGACTTTTATCAGAAGATAACTTAAACAATGGGGCAAATGGAAATTGGAAGCATGGCTGTGTGGTAAGAAGCTTGCTTCTCAACCAGATAGTTCTGGGTTCAGTCCTACTATGTGGAACCTTGGGCAAGTGTCTTCTATTATAGCCATAGGCTGACCAAATCCTTGAGAGTAGATTTGGTAGACAGAAACTGAAAGAAGCCTGTCACACATACATACACACACACACACACACACATCTTTTACTTGGTTCAGTCATTTAACTGCGACCATGCTATATAAAACATATATATATATATATATATATATATATATATATATATGTGTGTGTGTGTGTGTGTGTATGTGTGCTTGCTCCCCACAATTTGATAACCAGTGTTGGGGTGTTTACATCCCCATAATTTAGCACACCAAAACAAACCAACAGAATAAGTACCGGACTTTAAAAAATAAGTATTGGGGTTGATTCGTTCAAGTAAAACTTCTCCAAGGTGGTGCCCCAGAATGGCCACAATTCAATGGCTGAAACAAGTAAAAGATCATCATCATTGTTTAGCATCCGTTTTCCATGCTAGCATGGGTTGGACAGTTTGACTGAGGACTGGCAAGCCAGGAGGCTGCACCATGCTCCAATCTGATCTGGCAAGGTTTCTACAGCTGGATGCCCTTCCTAACACCAACCACTCTGAGAGTGTAGTAGGTGCTTTTTATGTGCCACTGGCATGGGGGCCAGTCAGGCAGCACTGGCATCAGAAAAATTAAGAAAATATTTGATATAAAACCAACCACACATATATATATTAGACTAAAGTCTAATTACCAAAAATTCACGAAGAAAAATTTTGAGTAAAAAAAATCAAAAAAACAAAAATAGAGATATTTTAGGTTTTTGTAAGAAAAGGAAATCAGTGGATGAGTTCTTGATTCTTAAAGGAATGGGAATCAGTGTAAAATATTACAGATCTCTTTGTCTCTGCCTTCTTAATTTTTTATTTTTATCTTACTCCAACAAAAATGTCTGTCTTTATTAAATTGCAATGAAATTCCATTAAAATTAACTAGTTCCTCCACAACAGAACAATAATATAATATATAAGTATATAAGAAAAATAAACGAAAATTAAACAATGCAGGATCATGAGTTCAATCTTTACCCAAGGAAATATGTATCTCTAGAAATATGGCTTCTGGAGACGATAAGAAAAATACA
>NC_142929.1:11912529-11945029 GCF_046866305.1 Octopus bimaculoides | reverse complement strand
TTTGGGGTTGATAAATTAAGTACCAGCTGCATACTGGCGTTGATCTAATCAACTGGCCCCCTCCCCCAAAATTTTGGGCCTTGTGCCTAGATTAGAAAAGTTCATTATTATCATCATTATTATTATTATCATTATCATTATTATTATTATCATAATTATTATTATTATTATTATTAGTATTGTCATTATTATTATTATTATTATTATCATTATTAGTATTATCATTATTATTATTATTATTATTATTATTATTATTATCTTTATTATTATTATTATCTTTATTATCATTATCATCATTATTATTATTATTATTATTATTATTATTATTATTATTATTATTATTATTATTATTATTATTATTATTATTATTATTATTATTATTATTATTATTATTATTATTATTATTATTATTATTATTATTATTATTATTATTATTATTATTATTATTATTATTATTATTATTATTATTATTATTATTATTATTATTATTATTATTATTATTATTATTATTATTATTATTATTATTATTATTATTATTATTATTATTATTATTATTATTATTATTATTATTATTATTATTATTATTATTATTATTATTATTATTATTATTATTATTATTATTATTATTAAGGTGGTAAGCTAGCAGAATCATTAGCATGATGAGTGAAATGCTTAGCGGTATTTCGTCTGCCACTATGTTCTGAATTCAAATTCTGCCGAGGTCAGCTTTGCCTTTCGTCCTTTCAGGGTCAATAAATTAAATACTAGCGAAACACTGGGATCAATGCAATTGACTTGTCCCCTCCCCTAAATTCCAGGCCTTGTGCGCCTCCAGTAGAAAGGATTATTATAATTACTATTATTATTATTATTAATTTTGTTAAAGCGGTAAGCTAGCAGTAGTACACCATTTCGTCCATATCTGTATGTTCTGAGTTCAAATTCTGCCAAGGCCAACTTTGTTTTTCATCCTTTTGGGGTTGATGAAATAAGTACCAGTTGAGTACTGGGGTTGATGTAATTGATTATTCCCTCTCCCAAACTTACTGATCACGTGCCTAAATTTGAAACCATTATTATTATTATTATTATTATCATTATTATTATTGTTATTATTATTTTTCTCTATCACAGGTTTTGTTGGAGCTCCTGGAGTCTTGCATGCATAGCGGGCTTACTACCTGCAGCCTATGGTACCATGCTATCCATTCTTTTCTGCTATTTGATACTTTCCTGATTATTCTGGTCATGACAAAGAGGCAAACCTTTTGTAACAGTTCTACTGAGCACTTTATTCCAGTTTCCTTTATATTCCTCTTGATGCCAACTGATATTGTTCCCAAGAACCCAACAATAATTGGCACTATCTTCACCTTCTTCATTTTCTATAACTGGGCTGTTTTGTACTTAAGAGGGTTGTATCTATCTATCTTTTCACCTTCCTTCTTGACTATTCATGGTTCAAAGGGGTATGCAACATCAACTATATAGCATATGTGGTGCACCTTGTCCACCACCACTAGGTCCGGTCTGTTATGCTCTAGCACCTGATTTGTTTAAATTGGAAAATCCCAGAGGATTTTGCTAGTCTCTGCCTCTGCCACTTTCTCTAGCTTGTGCTCATGCCACATCTTGCCTCTCTCTAGTCCCCACTTTTCACACAATTTCCAATGTAGTGCTTTCGCTACCTGATTGTGTCGCCACAACTTGTAGTGGTTTGGGGCAAGTCTAAGGCATTCGTTCATGATATGGGCAATGGTTCCATCCACCCTATGGCAGATGTGACACAGTGGGGACACTTATTCATTCCTAAGGTTGACCCTCCAGTTTGTGGCCAAAGTTTGGTCATGCATGCCAGTATAGTGCTCTCAGTCTAATCTTTATTATTGTTATTATTATCATTATTATCTTATTACTATTATCAAGGCAGCAAGTTGGCACAATTGTTAGCATGACAAACAAAATGCATAGTGGCATTTCATCTGATTTTATGTTCTGAGTTCAAATTCCACTAAGGTCAACTTTGTCTCTCATCCTTTCAAGGTCAATGAAATAAGTACCAGTTGAGCACTGGGCAGGAGTGGAGTAGAGAGCAAAGTAATCAACTAGCTCCACCCCCAAAATTACAAGCCTCGTGCCTATTGTTGAAAGAATTAATGGTTAGGGTATTGCACTCACGATCACAAGATCATGGTTTCAATTCCTAGACCGGGTGATGTATTGTGTTTTTGAGCAAAACACTTCATCTCCCATTGCTCTGTGATCACTTTCGACACCTGACGTGTGGCACATCTGGGTGCACCTGTTTAGAAAACATCGATTTGATGGAGGGAATGAGCTAATGTGTGGCATGAACATTTGACCACTATGAACAAGTCATTTGGCAAAGCTGAAAATTCATACATCGTCTTCGACAGGAAAGTCCATGTCATTATTATTTAAGACATCACACAGTATCCAATATTGTGATGTTGCTGATTGAAGATATTGTGTCTACCAGCGGTTTATACTGTCTACCAAGTCACAACAAAGACCTCAAACAGACAGTGCTTTACACAATATGTGTGCTGTTCCAATACACCTAGACTGTAGGATATTTCTAAAGTTTCCAGGGATTTCTTCAGGTTGGGTGGTACTGAACTCAATGCTCCAATGACAATAGGGACAACCTTTTATTATTGTTATTGCTATTATTATTATTATTATTATTATTATTATTATTATTATTATCATATTAAATTCAAATTACGATGAAAGTAAATAAACGAAGTTTGCTTTAAAAGCGTTGAGATGTCTTAGAAAGTTAAAGAAGTTATTTTAAATTCTCAAATGCAGGATAATGCTAATAATATAGCCCGAACAGGATAAGCTACCCTATTTTGCAGAAAAAAGTGTTGGCAGCCAGCTAATTATTATTATTTTGTCTGCTGCTACATTCTGAGTTCAAATTCCACAGGGGTTGACTTTGCCTTTCATCCTTTCGGGGTTGATTAAATAAGTACCAGTTGAACACTGGAGTTGATGTAATCGACCTATCCCCTCACTGAAAATTGCTGCCCTTGAGGCAAAATTTGAAACCATTATTATTATTATTATTATTATCATTAAGGCTAGCTGAAAAAATCCTAATGCTTCAGTGAAAATGCCTTGCAGTATTTGTTGTCACATTTTAGATTCAAAGTTCAAAACCTGCCAAGATCAATCTTTACCTTTTAATCTTTTGGGGGTCAATGAAATTACATTTAAGTACTGACTAATCACAACCCCTCAAATTTGCTGGTTCTGTGCCTAAACTACAAACTATTATTATCATTAATTTTAAATAATTTTATTTCCTTTACTGATGACATCTGAAAAAAATTATTCTTTATTATTATCAATAAAAATATAGATGTATCATTTCTATTTCAATACTGATATTCTTCAGAATGTTGACTTCAATTCAAAGTGGTAATTCTGACTACGAAATAATAAGAAGGATTATAATAAAGAATATGTTGTATAAACAGTCTCCTACGTTTAGTTAGAAATCCATCAAGAAAGAAAGGCTTCTTTCTGCCTCTCACTAGCTGCACTGCATAATCAATACATTCATCACCAAGAGAACGTATCAATACACCTGACAGTATAAACAAGCTTACTCTATCAATCACAGTGGAACAATAAGAAGCATCCATTCCTTGATAACCTCAAAGAAAACATTGAATCTGTTCTGACATAACTATTTTTAGAAAGCTATGGAAACTTGTTAGTGTATGCATTACCACTTGCAAGCTTTAAGGAAGGAATAAATAAAGACACTTATGCTCTATGTATAATATATTCGTAAATATTGAAATCCAAAACAAAATTAAAACATAGCAAGGCAAGTTCAAGAACATTTTTTGTTTCTTAATAACTCGTTTGTCTTTGTCAAGCTGCCAAATACTTTTATATTCATCATAAATGTAAAAAACCTAAGTTGATAAAATAACATTCAATGAAAACATGAATAAAATATATATTTTTCAATTATAACTCATACCTTATAAATAGACTTGCATATATGTGTGTGTGGGTGTGTGTAAAAACGTGTGTCATGTATGTTTCTATTTTCATATATATATTTTCTATAAACCCTTTTAGATGTAGTTCCATAAAATTCAATTGGAACTATTTGTTTTTTTATAGACACATTTTTCTTTACTTCCTGTAACTTGAGTAGTAAGCATTGATCAGGCTATTAACCTCTCAACTTTTGTGTTTATGAACAGATGCTGTTCTCATGTGATGTGATGGGTATTTTTCACTGGGGCATATTTTAGGTCGACTGCTTCTTATTTTGTAAGCAAGCAACTTATTCAGGACATATGCTGGAGATATCTATTGATACATTTCCTAATACTTCAGAGATAGAGAGAGATTTGTAATTTACTTAGAAAGCTGTGTCACTAGAGTTGTGATAGATAAATATTTTCATACCCACTTTTGTACATTGTATTAACACATTAAATGCAAGTTCATTATTATTATTATATTTTTCTAGCTCCAAGCCAAATTATAATATTATGTATACAATTTATAAGATCCCAAATAGTTTACTGCCAAAGAATTTAGGTGACATTGATATATCTAAAAATGTGGTTGTCAACCTGAGGTCTGTGGACTCTGGGGGTGCAGAAAGGTCTGTAAGCAGTGGTGCAATGTAAAATATATAATTACTCGCATACATGTTATTATTAAGTTACATATATCTTTCAGAAGAGAGGTGAAGGTGGAAATACAAATTTTTCTGATTAGGAAAAGCAGGTTATTGAGGAGACGGATCTTTTGAAAGTCTGGGGCTCATGGGAAAATTCATTTACATAAAAGAAATACTTAGTAGTAATATAAACCAGACTGTAGTTTTAATAAAGCACTATTTAGCTAGCTGCTTAGTCTGAGAGATATGAAGAAAACAGTATAGAAGAAAACAAATATTTTGATAAGATTTTTCATCAGTCAAAGAGTATACATTATCATTATATGCCTGTATAGCAACTTTGTGAGGTTGTTTGAAGACCAGGCTCTGCCAAATTTAGCAATATTTACCCCTGACTGAGATAAGATAGTGTAATTTACTGGTATACATTAAGGAAGCTTTTTCAAGGAACATGAAGATAAATTTAAAATATCTTGATCTTGATTAGCAATTTTATTGACTCTATACATAATTTTTACACTAATTAATACCTGTACTCTTTTACTTGTTTCAGTCATTTGACTGTGGCCATACTGGAGCACTGCCTTTAGTCGAGGAAATCGACCCCAGAACTTATTCTTTGGAAGTCTAGTACTTATTCTATCGGTCTCTTTTGCCGAACCGCTAAGTTACGGGGACGTAAACACACCAGCATCGGTTGTCAAGCAATGTTGGGGGACAAACACAGACACACAAACACACATACATATATATATATATATATATATATATATATATATATATATATATATATATATACATACATATATATATACATATATACGACGAGCTTCTTTCAGTTTCCGTCTACCAAGTCCACTCACAAGGCTTTGGTCGGCCCGAGGCTATAGTAGAAGACATTTGCCCAAGGTGCCATGTAGTGGGACTGAACCCGGAACCATGTAGTTGGTAAGCAAGCTACTTACCATTCAGCCACTCCTACGCCTATGTTAACAAATACATCAGAAGTGACGGCATATTGGGCACGTCCTGTCTTCAGCAATTAAAAGAGTGATCACACTGTACAACACTAATAATCACAGAACCATCACTTCCTTAATCATATCTTTAGTATTATTATTCTTTCAATATCTATTTTTTTTATTCTAACAAACCATCCAACCCATGTCAGTATGCAATACGGGCATTAAATGATGATGATGATGACAAGGCTGGATATGTCTCCAATACAGCCTAAAGCCATCCTCTTCTGCATCTTGCTAAATCTTCCTCAAGGATGATTTTCACAGCCTTTGTGCTTTCTGTATTTTGTTTTGTTTTTAAACCTGGCAGATGACATGGTATGATTATATCAACACTATCATTTCATCAAAACCTACTGGTTACTACCATTAACATGAAACTCCTTTTCAAGCAAGCTCACATGCTTTTTGTTTTCTGTTAGTTACTCAGAAAGTGAGAGATAGCACCGGTAAACATTAGTAGCCTCTCCCAAATCAATACAGTTAGATCATATTCAGATCATTCCTCAGTAACCACCACCAGTTTTTTCCACAATCAATGCCTAAGTCTTACTACACTATTATAACACACTTCCTATTCATACTTAAACACACAAACATTTAGTTGCCAACAGAAGTTACAGCTCTTTCTTCCACCCACTGCTTACTCAAGCACAAATTATGTCACCTTGATAGGAAAAAAAAATTTAACATACATCAACTCAAATTCCTCAATTCTCCTATGATTGCCAAGATTGCTCCATTAGCATGAATGCTTTTCATTTTTATGACAGATATATTAATCAAGGGCCGTTGCCAGTACCGCCTGACTGGCTTCCGTAGGATTTTCGAGCGAGACCGTTGCCAGTGCCCCTGGACTGGCTTTTGTGCGGGTGGCACATAAAAGACACCATTTCAAGTGTGGCCGTTGCCAGTATCGCCTGACTGGCCTTCGTGCAGGTGACACGTGAAAGCACCCACTACACTCTCTGAGTGGTTGGCGTTAGGAAGGGCATCCAGCTGTAGAAACTCTGCCAAATTTAGATTGGAGCCTGGTGTTGCCATCCGGTTTCACCAGTCCTCAGTCAAGTCGTCCAACCCATGCTAGCATGGAAAGCGGACGTTAAACGATGATGATGATGATGATGAAGTTTAGTCTGAATATAATTTATAGAAAAATAAGACAATTCAAATTCTAAATATAATGTGAAATTTGGCCTGGCAAAGTACCAGAAACATTTTTTTTTTTTTTACTGTTTTATGGGGTTTGGTTATATTAATTTATTTCACTCTGGTGCTTGTTATATAACTCTCCCTATTTGTTGAACCCTAAGATTCAGGGCAAAAAGGGACATGGCGTATATGGCTGAAAGATATACATATACAATTTATAAGCACACACATATATATATATTTTATGTTTTACTTGTTTTACTCATTGGACTGTGGCCATGCTGGGGCACCACCTTGAAAAGTTTTACTTCAACGAATCAGTCACAGTATTCATTTTTAAGTCTGGCACTTATTCTCGGTCTCTTTTGCTAAACTGCTAAGTTACTTGGATGTAAACAAACCAACTCCAGATTTCAAGGAGTGGAGGGAACAAGCATAGACACAAATACACACACTTATGGACACACACACACACACACACACATATATATATATACACACAAACACACACATGCACGTGCACACATACAATAGGCTTTCACACAGTTTCCATCAACCAAATTCATTGGCAAGGCATTGGTCAATCTGGACACTTGGCCAAAGTGTTGCTCAGTGGAACTGAATCTGAAACCGCAGGGGTTTTCAACCATTTTTTTAATCTGTGGACCCCTTTGATTACTACTTTATTCTGGTGGACCCCCCCCCCCCATAACCATTCAATAATTTATAAACTAGTTTTATAGAAACTTCTTACAAAATTCCTATTTTGCTTTTCACACGTTAACTTGTGTAGGTTGAACTATTCAAAATATTAGAGAAAGAAACCCCATCTGTTTCTTACAATACACACAAATACATACATTCTTTTATTTGTTTCAGTCATTTGACTGTGGCCATGCTGGAGCACTAAATATAACAAAGAATTTAGTAAAAAATACTTAGTTATCATTCAGCTAGTGTTAGGAACATAAATTGTGACTAAGGTTTGGTGGAAGATTTTAATTCAAAACTTAGGAAAATAAAACATTTTTACTACAGAACCAGAGCCGGTTTCAGCTGGGTTGGTATCAAAAGGGTTAAATTAATCATTTGTTAACCCTTTTGTTACCTTACCATATTTCTGTTAAGATGCTCTGTGTTTCTTTCAATTAATTTTAGATATAACAAAGAACTTAGTAAAATAGCTTAGCTATCATTAAGCTAGTGTTAGGAACATAAATTGTGACTAAGGTTTGGTGGAAGATTTTAATTCAGAACTTAGGAAAACAAGACATTTGTACTACTGAGCCAGAGGCAGTTTCAGCTGGTTTGGTATCGAAAAGGTTAATGTAGTTCTCAGGGAGATTTTGTGTGACACAAAATGGGACAAAGCTTTGAATTACAGGTACAACTCATTTATGCCAGCTGAGTGGATTAAAGCAACATGAAATAAAGTGTCTTGCTCAAAGACACAATACACCACCAGGAATTGAACTCATGACTTTATGATTGTGAGCCAAATACTCAAACTGCTAAGCCACTAATGTTTCAGCTAATCCACTGCTCTATGACCTTAACTAAATATAGACATAATAAATTAAGCAACTATATGAGGGAATGCTGCAAAGTACCTGGCTTTAGGTAAAAGAAAATACAGGAGGATCAGTTACTTATGATCTTATTCAACATACTCTGCTCTCAGATTCACAAACTTATTGCCGTGGTCCTTCGGTTTTTCTAAGACCTGTAAAAGAACTCGGAAGGTTGAGCCTCCAACCAGGCCTTTCACAATACCCTTAAAGCCAGGAACTTTTCAGCACTTCCTCATAAAAGCATTGTAGTTTTACAGACTCCTACCTTCATTTTTAGATATGAAGCACTTCTTATTTTTTTTATATCTATACGGTTTCAGCCTGTTTGACTTCTGATTGTCACCAGGTGATTTATTCTTTGATATGTACATAACACTGAAGTGAATTTGAACTTGGAACCTTTGTCTCTAAACTAAGATGAGTAATAAACATTGGACTAAGACATGTAATAATGAATAGAAATGAAACTGATTGAAAAGTAGTGTGAATGTAAATACTAAAAAAACAACTCTCATCTTTAATGACGAAGTTAATAGGCTAAAAAGAAATTATAATATTACAGGCACTAACACATCTTCGACATTTAGACATTTAATTAATTATAACATTAAAATTATTTTCAATTATAACATTAACGTAATTTTCAATTAAATTTTTATTAAGCTCACCAAATTCTAGCAAAATAAGAAATAACTTTATAATATAAACAAAGTACTTAATAAATTTTCTCTAAAAAGAGATCATAGGTTAGAAAATCAAAGAGTCTATAGTCCTTGGTAGTTAGTTCTAGTCTACAGTTTCTATCTGTTAATTTTCAAGTCACACAAGCCAATCAGTTTTGCTTTCTCCAGTCACAACAGCATATCTTCAACACCATCTGTGTTTTGTGTTTGTACCTCCACCACTGCTTGATAAACTTGAGCGGGTGTAAGTGCGCCCACTAAAATTTTGGTGTGAAGCGGGGGGAGGGGCAATGAAGACGCTTTGAACATTTACCTGAAAAATCTCACTGCCAAAATGAATGAGCCTAGAAATATTTTTGGACTGATTTGAAACATTTTTCCATTATCAGATTTGATGGATGTACAAAAATAATTATAGTAATAATTATTATTATTATCATTATTATTATCATTATTATTATTATAATACCTGTGTTTGTTAAGATATCAAGACTGGAAAAATTGACCTCGTTTGTAAAACATTTTAGACCTGAATTTGCAGCCCTTAAGTACATTTCGTTCCTGCACTTACGCTCAACACCAGTAGGTATCACTGATTCAGTTGTTTAAACACAAATTATCCTACATAATGTTTTCATGTAACAGTTTATATTTGCAGATGATCAGTAACAAGACAAAAAAGTATAATTGCTCAATCTCCAAACTTTAAAACAAAAGCTTTTCATATAAATGAATTTTGAATTTATTTTGCAAGGATTTTGATCTGAAGCAATGTGTTGAAACTGGAACTGTAATATTTTGGAAGAAATGTTATTAAAATCTATAAATATACCTCACTGACTGGTTTATTTTTTAATTTTGGTCTAGATTCCCAAAATATTATCACACTTTTCCTGCAACCTTCTCGGTGGGTTTAACTTCATAGGAAAAGTAAAAGCACATGAGGGTATTAGGTGAGGGTATTTGCTTCATGACTGTGAGGTCGTGAATTTGATTACTGGTGGCATGTTGTCCCTTTGAGCAAAACATACTGAATTTCCTTGAGAACTATGTTAAGGGTACATGCCTCTATAAAGTCAGCCACTTGCACATTAATTTCAAAAGCAGTCTGTTCTGTTGATCAGATCAGCTGGAAATCTTGTTGTCGTAACCAAATAAGTACTGGGTTTTATTTTTAACTTCACAAGAAAATCATATAAAAAATGTGACAAAACTTTCCTGGAATATAACCAAAAGCAAGAAGTGAACCCCAATCAATGAAAGTGTCTTTGGACTTTAATATGGCTCTTCCAAAATATAACAATATTTATATATAAAGGCGGTGAGCGAGCAGAAACGTTAGCATGCCGGGCGAAATGCTTAGCGGTATTTCGTCTGCCGCTACGTTCTAAGTTCAAATTCTACCAAGGTCGACTTTGCCTTTCATCCTTTCGGGGTCAATTAAATAAGTACCAGTTATGCACTGGGGTGATATTTGTTTGTCTGTCCTTGTTTGTCCCCACTGTGTGTAGCCCCTTGTGGGCAGTAAAGAAATAAGAAACGTTAGCATGCCGGGCGAAATGTTTAATGGTATTTCGTCTGGCTTTACGTTCTGAGTTCAAATTCCACCAAGGTCGACTTTGCCTTTCATCCTTTCGGGGTTGATAAATCAAGTACCAGTTGCGTCCTGGGGTCGATCTAATCGACTCCCCCCCCACTTCCTCAAAATTTCGGGCTTTGTACCGAGAGTAGAAAAGAATATTTATTTATGATTTTTGCTTTCAATATACATCAGATGGTGTGTATAGATGGTTACAGGGAAAGTAGTGTTGACAACAAATTACTGAACTGTAAACTTTTATGCACACCTGGGTGTTTTTATATACTAATTGCACAGATAATCTCAGTGAATGTTTCCCAACTCACCGTATTACATATGTGAGACACAACTGTAATCTTTCACCTCACTTTTATTTAGATTGAACCCTTCAGCATTGAGATTGCTCTGTCATTTGTAATATTTATTTATTAATGTTTTGAATTAATCATGAATTGTCTTGTAGCTTTGAGATTTAGATGATGTGATTGCTTATATGACATTGTAGCATAGGTGTGAGAGGTCAGATCTGACAAGTTTGAACATAAAACCAGTGGAATATTTGGGCTGGATATAGCTAAAAGGTTAAATCTAGTTAATATCGATGAAATAGGCATCGGTAATGTTTTAAACCAAGTTCATCAACTACTCCTCTGCCTTACAAACAGTTTTGATTCTATGTAACATATGGTATAAATGATGAACAACCTTAAACGGTTTTCAAACCTTATTGGGTTCTTATCAGAGGTGTCTACATCATTCTGACAGTCACTAGAGAAACAAGCAGCCAAACTGTTTATATACTCAACAAACGCAGCAGTTATTCGATGAAGGATTCCCTAATTTCCACACCGAAAGTGTTTCACACTCTATCTAAGATTACACTAATGAATGTGTTCTTTATCTTTTATTGGTTTTCATTTTTTACTTGTTTCCGTCATTAGACTGCGGCCATGCTAGGGCACGGCGTTGAAGAATTTTTAGTCAAATGAATCGACCCCAATTCTTATTATTTTCAAGCTTGGTACTTATTCTATCAGTCTCTTTTGTTTATCTGCTAAGTTACAGAGATATAAACACACCAACATTGGTTGTCAAGCAGTGATGGGGGACAAACACAGACACAAACACACACACACACAACAGGCTTCTTTCAGTTTCCATGTACCAAATCAACTCACAAGGTTTTGATCAGCCCAAGACACTTGCCCAAGAAGTCACACAGTGGAGGTGAACTTGAGAAACCTGTGCCTACACCTTTTTTGTCCTTTTGAAGATGATAATGTATGATTTGTGAGAGATTTGGTTGCTATTTCTAACAGATCAAGCAACAATATAGCAACTTCCATGTAAAAAAAGAATAGTTGGAGTGATTATGGCTTGACTGTCTTTTGGTCATAGGTTTGCTTGAGCTAACAGCTAGCATTGTACCCAACCAAGACAAACCCACAATGAATCCAATGACCTAACAAGACACATGAAATCCTTTTTTCTTTAATTAATGATGCTGCAATATTATCATTGAAATTGACTTTAGAAAAAAAAGTTATTTTCATTATCAAATTATCAAAATATTTTTAGTATGAATTACCTCTTTAATATGACCATTAAAAGAACCATTTAAAAATTTTTGTATAAGCATAAATAAAGTTAGAAAATATGATAATTGGGAAACTGAGTCCATCATTGAATTACCTTTTGCAAATGACTTGGAGTATGATTAAAGAAATAATAGCAAAATTGTGAAATTAAAAACAAACAAAAAATGTAAACTGTTTAAGATTTCAGTTTTAAAAAATATTGTGCATTATATGCTGTTAGAACAACAAAAAAAATATTATCTGTGCTTAATTAGAATTCAAAATTCAATTTCTTTTCAATGGAAGCTTCAAGGCATTAACAGAATTTGAATTTTAGAAAACATCTATGATGAAGAATTTTGCTGAAAAATTCTATTTATATGAGATTTATTTATTTATTTATTTATTTATTTCAGAGAAAGAGTTGGTTTTTAAAATTAATTCAAATTCATTTTTGAAATATTCATATTCCATAGTATTTTGTCACAATTATGGTTTATATTTACTGCGTCAATTTCCATGCTTATGTATGCTTGCAATGATTGACTGCTTTATTTAAGTACGACCATTTATGGAATGGTAAATTCTTCCTCGGTATTCTCTAAGTTCATGCAAATGACAACCCACCCACCCCCTTTTTTTTTTCTCAATGTGGAATGATACACATAAATAAACTCATCACTCTGAGACTGAATATATGACTAAACCATTTTAATTAGTCATAACAAAAGATCTTTAGGCATTATTAGCAAGAATTTAAATATATAGCAGAACAAAACCTGCAGACATTCCAATGTTTTCTGAACATTAAGTATAGAATGGTTATTCATTCATCATTTGTGCAGTAGAAAAGGAAAAGGTCATTAAACTTTTTGATAATTCAGCTAATTTTCCCTGATTGTTTTAAAACAAGGTTTGTCAAGCATTTTATTTTGGTTTACTCAATCCAGCAGTGTTGACATGCCTGATATACACTTTACGAAAAATACACTTTAAAATCTATGGACACCATGGAACAAACGAGTGTGATTTGTCAGTAATTTCATTTAATTTAATTTTACATGCCTAATGAGATGGATGAGCTTGATGCCTTCAAATAAATAGCTTAACCTTGGCTACACATTCAAACAACTACATCTGAAAATCTTACTCTTTTCTACCTTAGTTCTGAGCCTCTTACAGATCCTGGTTACTAATTCACAACATACACACACACACACTGGTCCAGGAACAAAATTTGCTTAGTGAGAGGTGCAAACTCAGGCCCCAAAACTTTTACAAATAAGATCATGTGTTTTTTTATTATTTATTTATGTTCTTTGAGAAGAAACCTAATTCAAGCAATTTTTTACAGATCACTTTTTACTGTTTTCTAAACCTGAGAAAAGTAAGTAGGGGTGTAAATTTGCACCCCCTGCTCCTGGGCCACACACACACACACACATTTATTTATTCAGTTTCTACAAGCCTGATGAGATGAATTCATATGACAAACCTATGAAACTTTATGTTGCATGGAGCTGAATCAAACTGTTATTAAATAATGTGTAACTCCAACTAAATGTGTCGAGTGTCACTTTCTTTCATTTGTCCATTCACGTGTGTGTGTGTGTGTGTGTGTGTGTGTGTGTGTGTGTGTGTGTGTGTTACTCCTAGATGAGATTGAAGATGAATTACCTCACCTGTCCATGACTCTGAGGTGTTTTAATACCTGGCTCTTTCAGAGAGTATATACTCCAATGCACCAATAGCAGCCATTCAGCAAATACACGAAGCATGTATGTTAAGTACATGTGGTTAATAATGCATGTGTGTGTGTGTACATACACATATATACATCTTTCCTCTTCCGGTCACTTCAGCAATGTAACTACACATGTGCTGTTGGTGAATTTTTTTCCTTCTTTAGACTTTTCTCTTTTTCCTTTCCGATGAAGAGCTATGCTCAAAAAGTCAAAAACTCTCTCTTTTTACCAATCATAAAACCAATGCACTCCATGTGCATGTCCTCTTGCTGTTTATTATTGTTATTTTTAATGTTCATTTATTCAATTTGATTATTTTCGTATATATATATATATTGGCTCCTGTGGCCTGACTGGTTCCTGTGCCAGTGGCACCTAAAAAGCACCATCCGAGTGTGGTCATTGCCAGTGTTGCCTGACTGGCTCCAATGCCAGTGGCACATAAAAAGCGCCCACTACACTCTCAGAGTGGTTGGGGTTAGGAAGGGCGTCCAGCTGTAGAAACCTTGCCAGATCAGATTGGAACTTGGTGCAGCCTCCTGGACAGCCAACTCTCAGTCAAACCATCTAACTCATGCCAGTATAGAAAGTGGACATTAAACGATGATGATGATGATGACGATGATGATGACGGACTCTCCTGTCGTTAGACGACATATGAGGGTTTGACAATTTCTTACTGAACAATCACACAGATGATTTGTTTATAGTGATCAAATGCTTGTGTACACATAAGCTCACTCCCTCCATCAAATTGACATTACCTGTACAGGTGCTACATGTCAGATGACGAAATGATTGCAGAGCATCTTGAAATGAAGTACTTTGCTCAAGAACACAACGCCTAGTCTGGGAATTGAACCAACGAGCTCAAAATCGTGTGTGCAACACCTTAACCACTGAGCTATATATATACATATATATATATATATATATATATATATATATATATATATATATATATAGCTCTAAAAGCATATAAGAGAAATTAAAGTTGTACAAGCTTTGTAAAAACACTGGAACCTGGAATTAAACCAAAACCAGCCAACTGCAACTCATGTGGCATCACATCCAGGTATCACAAACCACCTCTGTACGTTGCACAATAATTTCGTTCTCTCAGCTATTTCTCATGTTCACTGCTTCTTCCATTAAGTCATTTTTCATGCCAGAAGCCAACAGACTTTGCAACCGCACAAAGCTTATTTTTTTTTGCATATTTAGTAAGTGCTTTAAAACTTCCGACAATAGATAATTTGAAATAATTCTTTTTTGGAATGTTGCAACTTGAAGCAAATATGCTATGAATAACAGTGTGTAAACATTGGGTTAAAAGAAAAACCCTTAGGATAGAAAAAGTCAAAGGTTGACTGTGTTGAACTGACTGAAAGCAACATTAAAACAGATTACTTTGGAGTAGCTACTTGTTATGTATTCAGCTAACAAACTACTAAAATATTTACTTTTCATCTCAAGTACTTAAGGATCCTGTGATATATATATATATATATATATATATATATATATATATATATATATATATAAATGCATTCATATATATATATATATATATATAAATACATTCAGCAAATCTTGTTTCACTAAGTGGAGAAAAATAAAGGAAAATATTTCCCTCAAACACGTTATGTATCATCATAAAGTTCCATTATAACTATTCATGGAACCGAAGCTTTCTGAAACAGCATTTATGAACTGTGATTGAGTTGACTAATAAAACTTATATTTTGATCAGAATTCATTTAATCAGAAATATGTACAAGTTGATCAAAGTGAATATGTTTACCAACGAAATGAAGCTAGACTAGATGCCATCTATAAGGTTATTTTGAGAATTGCCAAATGTAAAGACCTCACAGATTTATTGAAACTTTGGTCTCATTCTACAGCAAAGAGACTGTTAGCTGAAAGGCTGAAGAAAATGATGTATATATGATTTCCTATGTAATCATTTTTTTCTTCCCGTGTTCACACCACACAAAAAGCACTGGTGTTGGTGCCACATAAAACGCACCCAATACACCCTGTAAAATAGTTGGCATTATGAAGGGCATCCAACTGTAGAAACCATACCAAAGCAGATGACTGAGGTCTGGTGTAGCCCTTTGGCTTGCCAGCTTCAGTCAAACAATCCAACCCATGCTAGCATGGAAAGCAGATGATGATGATGATTTAAAATTATATATTTTCCATGTTTTGGTGCATTTCATCAAAATGGAATTGAATAGACAAACCTTTATTTCTTCCAGAATTTTTCACACTTGAATTTTCTTGATTAAGGTCAGTTGCAGGGACATTTAAGCTACATTTAAACTAATTTTCTGTGATAACAGTTCATTTAAGATGATTTGTGAATGAAGCTTACTGATTCAGTTCTCAGCATTATATGTGCAACCATTTTCATGCTCTGTAGTTTCCACTGCTATTCATGTCTACAGTACAATGGAAACTTGATTCCATCCTGGCAAATGGCTTCCATTTTCACACTGTATTTGTTTAACCTTTTCTTCTTTCTTTCTAAAACCTTTCGATACTTTAACACAATTATTAGAAATACTCGCAATACTCTCTTTACTCTTTTAGTTGTTTCAGTCATTTGACTGTGGCCATGCTGGAGCACCGCCTTTAGTCGAGCAAATCGACCCCAAGACTTATTCTTTGTAAGCCTAGTACTTATTCTAGCAGTTCCTTTTTGCCAAACTGCTAAGTTATGGGGATGTAAACACGCCAGTATCGGTTGTCAAACGATGTTGGGGGGGACAAACACAGACACACAAACACACATATATATATATATATATATATACATATATACGATGGGCTTCTTTCAGTTTCCGTCTACCAAATCCACTCACAAGGCTTTGGTTGGCCCGAGGCTATAGTAGAAGACACTGGCCCAAGGTGTCATGCAGTGGGACTGAACCCGAAACCATGTGATTGGTAAGCAAGCTACTTACCACACAGCCACACCTGCGCACCTTTTTTTTGCCCCTGGACTGGCTTGTGCGGGTGGCACATAAAAGACACCATTTCGAGCGTGGCCGTTTTCGTGCGGGTGACACGTAAAAGCACCCACTACACTCTCTGAGTGGTTGGCGTTAGGAAGGGCATCCAGCTGTAGAAACTCTGCCAAATCAGACTGGAGCCTGGTGTAGCCATCCGGTTTCACCAGTCCTCAGTCAAATCGTCCAACCCATGCTAGCATGGAAAGCGGACGTTAAACGATGATGATGATGATGATGATGAGAGACAGCCTTCATGCATTTTATTTTAATCTTCTCTACCTTGTTCTAAATCTGTTGCAGGTTCAGGTGAGCTGGCAGAAACATTAGCACACCGGGCGACATGCTTAGCAGTATTTCGTCTGTCTTTATGTTCTGAGTTCAAATTCCGCCGAGGTCAACTTTGCCTTTCATCCTTTCGGGGTTGATAAATTAAGTACCAGTTGCATACTGGGGTTGATCTAATCAACTGGCCATCCCTCCCCAAAAATTTCAGGCCTTGTGCCTAGAGTAGAAAAGAATTTCTATGGCTGGATGCCCTTCCTAATGCCACCCACCTTACAGAGTGTACTGAGTAGCTTTATATGGTGCCAGCATGGATGTTTTTTATGTACCACTGGCATGGGTGCTTCTTAAGTGGCACCAGCATGGGTGCTGCTTATGTGACGCTGGCAAAGGCATTTTTTACATGGTGCCAGTGCCCACAGTTTTTGCTAAGCGGCTTGCAAGACATGGATGTCTCAACTGAGAGAGGGCCCTGCTTGAAAATAAATGTTCACATTCTGATATTGTTGAATATTAAAATACTGGCAGTTAATTAGTGAAAGCTATAGTGTTGGTGCTTGGTGATGGAAGGAGTTGCTGAAGCACGAAATGACGAAAGCAGTTAATTTAAAAGCTACACCTGAATGAAAGGAAGTATCATGAGGAATGACTTAAAAGTGATATCAGATCTATAAGGGGTAATGTCCTTGATAGGAGTGCAAGGATATCATTTACACAGGAAGAACAAATATAACCAGTGAAAAGAAATTAAATTCTAGCTGTGTCTTTCCAGGATGTAATCCACCAGAAGAGAATTTATGTAAATTAAATGTAAATGTTTTCCTAAATAAATTGCACTTCATGTTCAAGGCTCTGATGAAGCTTATAAAGTGTTACTCAGGCACACAACCATGAGTCCATTGCATCTTACAGCAGAAACAGCTGTAAGCCAATGAAGTTCATAAGATGATTGTTTATTCATTTGTCATCTCATTTTCTGACATGTGTGTGTGTATATTTATATATGTATGTGTGTGTGTGTGTATATATATATATATATATATATATATATATATATATATATATATACATATGTGTGTGTGTGTGTATATATATATATATATATATATATAGATATAGATATATATATATATATATATATGTATATATATATATATACATACATACATATATATACATACATACATACATACATACATACATATATATCATCATTATCGTTTAACGTCCGCTTTCCATGCTAGCATGGGTTGGACGATTTGACTGAGGACTGGTGAAACCGGATGGCAACACCAGGCTCCAATCTAATATATATATATATATATATATATATATATATATATATATATATATATATATATATATATACATATATATGTATGTATGTATATTCAACAATTGATTATAGCACTGAAAATGTCTTTCTACATAAACGTGTTTTTAGCATCTAAGCAATTACTTTGTTGGAAGTTTGTAGCTATCTCCAATCTAATTTTCTTGTTTACTAACAGCTATGGATAAACTGGTTGCTGTCATTGAAAAGCAACAAGTTATAGATATATCTATATTAAAACTTTTTTTTTCTTTTTCTTTCTCAAGAATATTATAAACTAATTCCAAATATTAATACCAAATATTAGATCCATTATTACTTTGGTATTGCCATGAACTGTGTATAAAGCAAAGGTATTCAATCTACAGTACACATTGCAGTCTGATACAAACAGAAATAGTGGACAATTAATTGAATAAGAAATCAAGAATAACATTCAGGTTTCCTTGTTGGAGATCACGTTTGCATGCTGGTAGGAAATAAAATGCTACCACTCAATTAAAGTGATAAATGACAAGGTTCTGTATTGTGTTTGGCAGATCTTTTTCACTAGGCTGTATTTCATTTTGGAAACACATACATGAAAACAAAAAAAAAGAACAAAGATTAAAGGAGAACAATTCTAATACCTCTGCATATAAATTGCAAAATTACAGGATGGAGCTTCGACATGGCTATTCAACATGCAAGAAATAGCAGTAAAATCTCTCTTAAATCACGTAGTCCTAGATACATAAACCATGAGAGAAAGGAAAACCTTAATGGAAGTCAGCTCAACCAGGACTGACCTGGGGTTAAACAACAACAACAACATTAGTAAAATTAAACAGCGAAAAATATCATAAACCTTTATGCATAGAATGCCCTTTCATTACTGAAATCAAGATTAAATTCAAGGGTGTATATAAAAATAAGATTAAAGTCAAGGGTGTATACAAAGCATGGTATGGTACTGCAAAGGTTTTCCTCACTCACTAAAGTCAATTTAAGCCTCAAAAGCTGCTGTTTCAATCATTAGACTGTAGCCATGCTGGAGCATCACCATGAAGAGTTTTCAGTCAGGCAAATCAACTCTAGCAGTTATTTTTTTTTTAAGTCTGGTACTTACTTATTCTGTCAGTCTCTTTTTGCCAAACCACTATGAAATGGGGTTGTAAACACACCACCACCGGTTGTCAAGTAGTGGTGAAGGGGGAAAACATAGACACAAAGACATGTGTACATACACACCACACACATACACATATATATATATATAGATAGATAGATAGATATGACAGGCTTCTCTCTGTTTCCATCTGCCAAATCCACTCACAAGGCTTTAGTTGGTTTGAGGCTGTAGTAGAAGACTTCCAAGATGCAATGCAGTGGGACTGAACACAGAACCATGTGGTTGGAGAGCAAGCATCTTACTACACAGTCACACCTGTAACTATATCATCATCATTATCATCATTTAACATCCGTTGTCCATGCTGGTATGGATTGGACGATTTGACCAGGGCTGGCATGCTGGAAGGCTGCACCAGACTCCAGTCTTATTTACCATGGTTTTCTACGGTTGGATGCCTTTTGTGATGCCAGCTACTCTGAGAATGTAATGGGTGCTTTTACGTGCCATTTGCATGACACTGGGGCACTTTTATGTGCCACCGGCACCAGCATGACATAATGTCAAAGGGCTTGGTTACTGTCTCTATGAGGCCCAACACTTGAAAGAAGCTCAGCAATTTTGCCTCCATGAGGCCCAGTGCTTAAAAGGAACTCTGCCACTTGGCCTCTATGAGGCCCAATGCTCGAAAAGTGATCTTAATGTACCACCAGTATGGGTGCACTTGGCTTGACAAGTTCTCTCAAGCACAGCACATCGCCAAAGATGTGTGCTGTGCTTGAGAGTATAATAATTTCTAACATAAACTCAAAGCCAGAAATTTGGAGGAGATTAGTCAATGTAATCCCTACCAGTATCTGACTGGTGCTTTATGTTATTGACTCCAGAAGGATAAAAGACAAAATTGACCTCAGTGGGATTTGAATTCAGCATGCAAGGAGCTCGAAAATATACCATTTACTCACTAGCCTTAACATCCTACATATAATAAAATTTCATTTTTAGAAAACAGTAAAATGCCAGTTCTTCTGAATTAGCTTATGACAAGGAAATAAAATTTCACAAAAAAAAAAAAAAAAAAAAAAAAAACCAGACTACATAATTTATTATTCGGTGTATTAATCATGTGATCACAAAATATTAATAATTTCAGAAAGTTTTTATGCTTGGACTATCTTTCATTACTGCATTTTTTGAGTCACTAGTTTCTAATTCACAACAAATATCTTATTAATAGTACTTGATTAACATTATCATAACAATCACCATTTCCATTTATACTGAATACTAATGACTTATTAGCATATCACAGCTACCTCTAAAAAAAAAAAATACAAAAAGTATTTATTGTCTTCTGTGTGGAGTGAATACTAATATTCATATTCTCAATAAAACTGAGGACAGAATGAATTGCTCAAATACATTTCAAATAGGACCACTTTGAAAACTCTATAGGAAAAACAAAAACTTTTTGGTCTACATCTGTTATGACATTGCCATAGAAAACTAAAAATATCATACATTATTGTAAAGAAATTCAATCAGAAGAGGCTGCCGCTATTTAATTTTAGATAGTTAAAACTACGAATAAAATTTATTTTGTTTTATATAACCAAGATTTCAACTTCATTATAACATGAGAAATTCAATAATAAACAGAAATACCTAAATAGTGATATTTATTTAGACCATTTTTATCAACCAAGTAAACACAAGCAAATGAGGCAGCAACTACAAGTTTAATTCCCTTAAATCATACCCTACCATCTTAAAATTAGATACTGTTTGAAAATATAATGGAAATGTCATGGCTGGTGTACTTTGATTAAAGGTCTGGTTGAAGAGAGCAGGAGATTGAATACATATTATATATTCAAAGCTACTCACCTGATGATGTGCTAGTACATAGCTGCTGCTGCTGGGTCATATTTAGTTATGTGATTATTTATATAATATTTATGTAATTGTATGATATGGAAAAACGCAGCATCTGATGACAGAAACAATTGTTGTGGTTTTGTGATTAAAGCCTGTTTATTCCATCTTCTTCATCATTATCATCATTCAACGTCCGTTTTCCATGCTGGCATGGGTTGGACGGTTTGACTAGGGACTGGGAAGCCAGGAGGTCGCACCAGGCTCCAATCTGATCTGGCAAATTTCTACAGCTGGATGCCCTTCATAACGCCAACCACTCCAAGAGTGTAGTGGGTGCTTTTTACGTGCCACAGGCACGGGAGCCAGTCAGGCAGCACTGGCATCAGCCACGTTCGGATGGTGCATTTTACATGCTACCGGCACGGGGAGCCAGTCAGGCGACACTGGCAATGACCCACACATGAATGATGCTTATTTCGTGCCACCAACATGGGAGCCATCATGCAGCACTGACATATGCCATAACTACAATTTCCATTTGATTGTTGCTTGTATAAATTTTCACATGGCAATACATATACTAAAATTGGAATGATACAAAAAAGATTAGCATGGCCCCTGCGCCAGAATGACATGCAAATTGATGAAGCGTTCCATATTTTTTAAAGGCGGTGTTCCAGCATGGCTGCAGTCAAATGACTGAAACAAGTAAAAGACTAAAAGAATATTATATAGACTTGTCTTGATATCATTCAATATTTGTATATGGGCATCACCATCATACAAGCAATGTTATTCATTTCCAGTCTTCAGTGAAAAAACATGGGGAAATATTACCTTGTTTAACAGGGGAGGATTGGTGACAGGAAGAGCATCCACTTGCAGAAAACCTGCCACAGTGAACTCAATTTGATTCATGTGAGCCAGGGCAGGATTAAGACTCATAGAGGCCTTAAGCACTTAAAAGACTTTGGTGCCCCCATATTAATGTAATTCAAAATATAAACAATAATAAACCATAAAATGAATTTTAATTTTCAAAATGAAACAAAACTATCAGTAAGATGAGAAATAATGTCTGTTTTTGTATACGTCCACCTTATTTATATTTAAAAAGTTATGTCCAGTTTTTTTTATTGCAAAGTCTTTGATCACATCCTCACTATGACACCATCAATTCTACAATTATATTTACTATCATATAAACCACTTTGAATATTATTTTAGCAAGTTTAAAATGATTTCTTTTGTGCCGTAAACCATTTACCATTTCTGTGGTACCCCCTCCTTTCTTTGATGCCCTAAGCACGAGCTTATTTTGCTTAATGGTTAATCCAGCATTGATGTGAGCATAGGGTGAGATATTAAAATAATGATGGTGATGATGATGATGGTGGTGATGATGATAGTGATGATGGTAGTGGTGGTGGTGATGATATTGTATACTCCTGATTTGCTTCCAAAGAATTTTCTTTTAAAAACAGACCCTGTCTGAAATGACCGAATGCATCTCTTTTCATGGAACAGAAACTTAGTTTGCTTTAAAAATTTATGACACACTAAGTTGATAAGTACTTGGGTACTCTGTTAGAGGACATACAAAGTACATAATGGCTGAACGGGTAAGAAGTTTGCTTTCTGACTACTCAGGTCTGAGTTCAAATCTTTCTGCTCACATCTTAGCCTCGAATCGACTGATTTGTTGTACATGGAATTTAGTAGATGGAAACTATAAGGAAGCCTGCAGTGTCATCATCATAATCACCACCACCACATCATCATCGTTATCATCGTCATCATTTTTCCATGCCGGCATGGGTGAGCTAGGTCATCACAGCTCACATCATTTAGCAGAAAAGAATAACAACCAGCTTTGGTGCTGTGAATCTCTAATGGTTTATAAAGGTTGCAATTAATCATGTCACAAACACAAGGGAGATCGTCTGATATGAAGGGGGGGGGGGGTGCCTGGGTGGCCTTCTACCCTGTATTAGCTTTTATTCAGAGTTATTGCTCTCCTGAATGGATAATAAATGGTGATTTTTACAGAGACCAAACCAATGGGTGGATGGACAGAATTGTTTACACAATGGACAGAATGCTTTGCAGTAGTATCTGTTCTGGTTTTTATCAATTCTGACATCAACTTCTGTGATAATGCTGGTGCCATGCTGTATCAGCTTTGCCATTTCCTTGGATGCCATCAGTGGTGTGGAAACAGAAGACTTATCTGCCTGAGCAATTGTTTGTCTTCAATACAACAACCATGTCTAAGACTATTCTTTGGAGAGAAACTTTCTAGGTGCAGAAATCAATGGCCATTTATGGCTAAAAGAGGCCTTAGCATGAATTAGACTAAATATTAGACCAGACTTTTCACTCAACACTCAGGTAAGGTGTTTCGCAACTAAATGTTTTAATAATCTCTCTTGATTAATTATGATAGTTCAACAAAATGGAAGGCTACATAGGATACTGTTTATCTTTGTCCCAGACCATCCTCAGCATGACCCTGCCACCTTTTACTCAGATATATTTTATTCACAACTAAATGACCCAATATATTCTTTCTCTTTAACCCTTTATCATTTAAACCAACCATATCTGGCCAAAATACTCTACCTGTTTTATTTTCAAACTGGCTGCATCCAGCCTCTCACACCTACTTTACAATAATATTCAAACAATAAACAATCGTGATATTGAATTCTCAAAGATACAAGATAAGGCATGACTAATTCAAATCAATGTGAATAAAAAACGCATTACATTTGACATGGAAATCTGAATACTAAAGGGTGATTGGCTTACTGAATGATTTTGAGGGAAATTTTGTCTGCTTCTTTTAGCAGGCTAAACAATTATACAAAAATTCTCTCACTGACTTGACAAAAATATATACATTCATTTTCACAACAATGGGAGAAATACAAGTTCAAGTTTAGCCTAAAGATTCAATTTAGTGTAAGAAGTCACAACTAATTATTTGAGAGTCAAACATCTTTTTCGTTCACCTATTTTAACTCTATGGTAAATTATATCAGAAGCATTGCAAATCATCCTAACAAGCTAAAGGTTCAGGAGATATGATGGTTGAAATTACCATAATTCCACAATAATTTTCATAGTCATTCATAAAACTCACAAAACTTGATACAACTATTTACTTTACGAACAAAAGTAAATTTGAATTCTATGATGAAGGCTATTCTAAAAGTGAAGCCTATTGAAAAATTTATTTATATAATAAATTCATAGAATGAATGCAATAAACAGGTTGGTACACTATATACATTTGAATGAAGACAATGGGGTTGTTAATATCCTGAGGATGTTATTTCAAGTAGATTAAGACATAGAAATTCATTTGTGACTGGAATTTCTATCTATATTCTCTTGACAGGTAATCATATGAAAGAAGAGCAAGAGAGAGGGAGAGAGAATCAGACAGACACTCTGACAAATACATAGACAGAGGAAAAGGTGGAGCAGATGGGTGGAGTGTAAAACTCTGTGTGTGTGTGTGGTGTATCTCTAAAATAAAATGGAGGAGAGAAAGATATGATAAAGCCAGTAGAAGTTTGAAGTATCTACAAGTTGTAGATCATTTTTATAAAGATGTATTCTGGCATCTATTAGGGAGGAAAAAAAATTTGCTGAATAAATAATTGTTGTTCAATGATATTTACAAAACTACTATCATCACAGCGTCAGAAATGTCAATAAAAAAAAATTCCACGAGAAGTTAAATCACTAACAAATATTTGAAACATTAATAATCACGATTGGCTTTGCATTGAAAACTTACATAAATATAACTTTGAATGTCACAAAACTCATTCTTCTGTGAAAAAACATAACATAACTATTACCGATTTCACTGGTTCACATTTTTGCTTTTTTTTTTTGTTTTGTTTGTTTCTTTTTCTTTTAACTAACAACTGATTTTAAAGCAAATAAAAATATTTTAGTTCACTTTCTGAATAAAATCCAAAAAACAAAAAAAAAAAAATGAAAATATCTTGAAAAATGGTATTTACATAATTTAGGCTATAAATATAATTTAAACTACAGGAAATTATTAAATATATATTTATTTATTTATTCAATAAATGAAACCTTGAATTTCAGTTGGAATTTTTAAAATATTTTTTGAAATAATTTTATTACCCACACAACACACCGAGCTGCTTCTTGCAGCACACAATATTCAGGGCTGATTGGATTACACCTTTAGCTAATAATATTCACTTCTCTCTTCTAATTAGCAAATATCACAACTTATATAGGTGCAGAAGTGGCTGTGTGGCAAGAAGCTTGCTTCCCAACCACATGGTTTCGGGTTCAGTCCCACTGTGTGACACCTTGAGCAAGTGTCTTCTACTATAGGGCCGATCAATGCCTTTGAGTGGATGTGGTAGACGGAAACTGAAAGAAGCTCGTTGTATATATATATATATATATATATATATATTACTGCTATCTCCAAAAGATTTTTTATTCTCTCTCTATTTCCTTGGGTTCCTTTCTGTTGAAGAGTGTTAAACTAATACACCTGTTTGTTGTTTATACACCTGTCTTCATCTTTTGTTTTTCTGCAAAATTCAACTATATATATGTATATATGTATGTATGTATTTGCATGTCTGTGTTTGCCCCCCCCCCCCCACCACCACATCACTTAACAACCAATGTTCGTGTGTTTACGTCTCCATAACTTAGTGGTTCCGCAAAAGAGAGTGATAGAATAAGTACTAGGCTTACAAAGAATAAGTCCTGGGGTCGATTTGTTCGACTAAAAGGCAGTGCTCCAGAATGGCTGCAGTCAAATGACTGAAACAAGAATGATATCTAATGAAATCAATGAGTTGCAAAGATAATCATCATCATCATCATCATTTAACATCCGCTTTCCATGATGGCATGGGTTGGATGGTTTGACTGAGGACTGGCAAGCCAGAAGGCTGCACCACGATCCAATCTGATCTGGCAAGGTTTCGACAGTTGGATGCCTTTCCTAACACCAACCACTCAGAGAGTGTAGTGGGTACTTTTTACGTGCCACCAGCACAGGAGCCAGTCAGGTGGCACTGGCAGTGACCACACTTAAATGGTGCTTTTTACATACCACCAGCATGGGACCAGTCAGCCAGCACTGGCATCGGCCACACTCAAATGGTGCTTTTTATGTACCACTAGCACAGGTGCCAATCAACCAGTATTGTCACCGGCCACAAATATATGGTATTATTTGATAAACATCGGAGGGTTTGGAGGATCCATCCAAGAAAATAAGAATTGAAGGTTTCCATACAGAAAAAAATGGTTAAGAAACACTGGTTTTGAAGAATGCAGGATATAACAATGATATTTGCAGGTGAGAAATGTCATCTCGTCCAACCAACTATGGTATTAAAATCTGCTCAATACAGGTAAACTAGTTCTTCTTCAACAAACTTTCTATCTTCAAAATGGGAACCATATTTGTAAGTCTGAAAATATTAGGAGAGAATATATATCACTCTAAAGATTGAATAACTACATCCAGAAATAACTAGAGCTGCCAATCAATCAACTTATTTAATCAGCTACTTCCATGCCATTGATCTGTGAAGGTAGAGTTAAGTGAAGCAACTCAACAGTAACAACCAACCAACCAACCAGCCAACCAGCCAACCAACCAACCAACCAACCAGCCAACCGAACAACTACTTGAAATAACAGAAACTTCTCACAATGATGCAGACAAATGAAATTTTGAAAATAATGTAAAAGAGAGACCCTTATATAAAAGCGAGAAATGTAGTCAATTGAATTACGACAGTGGTTCTTCAGTAAACCTTTTTGAAGACTGGTAGCTATCATACATCAGAGACAGGTACTTCTGATAGCTTGCTTCCTCCTCAAACCTGCAACTACTTAGATACGTAAAGCGATGATATTAGATATGCTGATGTCGCATAAAAAGTACCCAAGATGGCACCATGTAAAAGGCTCCATGCTGTGTCACATAAAAAGCACCCGTACTGGTGCCACATAAAATGCACCCTGTACACTCTTTGAAGTGGTTGGCATTAGGAAGGGTATCTAGCCATAGAAACCATGCCGAAACAGTAGATCCCGGTGCAGCACTCCAGCTTACCATCTCCTGTCAAACCATCCAACCCATACCAGCAAGGAAAACAGACACTAAATGATGATGATGATGATGATGATGATGGTGACAATGATGATAGGTGCAAACATGTGAGTAGGGATGTTCACATGATAACTATGTGATATCATTATTAAGGAATGTTTAAAGGCAGCGGGCTGGTAGAATCGTTAGCACACCAGACAAAACATTTAGTGGTATTTCGTCTGCCACTACATTCTGAGTTCAAATTCCGCTGAGGTCAACTTTGTCTTTCATCCTTTCGAGATCAATTAAATAAGTACCAGTTACACTTTAATCCCCTCCCCCAAGCTGCCCTTGTGGCAAAAATTTGAAATCATTATTAAGAAGTGTTTAAGGTGGCAAACTGGCAGAATTGTTAGAGCAATGGGCAAAATGCTTAGCAGTATTTCACCTGTCGCTATGTTCCGAGTTCAAAGTCTACCGAAGTCAACTTTACTTTCCATCCTTTCAGGCTCGATAAAATAAGTACCAGTTGAACATTGGAGTCAATGTAATCAACTCATCCCCTCCCCCAAAACTGCTGCCCTTATTGGCAAAATTTGAAACCATTATTAAGAAGTGTATGTGAAATATTCTTTATGTTCACTAAATGATTTCTTGGAGGCATAGCAATGAGGTACAAAATTCACTTCATAAATATATGACTTAAGGTTCCATCCTACCACAGAGCAGTGGAGTACAAGTGTCTTCTACTGTAGTAGAATTCCAAATAATATTCAGTTATATGGGTGGCGAGCTGGTAGAATCGTTAGCACGCTGAGCAAAATGCTTAGCGGTATTTCGTCTGCCATTACGTTCTGAGTTCAAATTCCGCCAAGGTAGATTAAATAAGTACCAGTTACGCACTAGGGTCAAGGTAATCGACTTAATGCCTTTGTCCTTGTTTGTCCCCTCTATGTTTAGCCCCCTGTGGGCAATAAAAAATTAAATATTCAGTTATAAAAATATGCGATGGACTAGTGTCCCGTCAAGCTGGGGAGAAACACATATACCATAGAAACCAGGAAACCGGGCCCATGAACCTGGCTAGGCTTTAAAAGGGCGCATAAATAAAATAAAATATAAAAATATGATATTATTTCATAAACATCAAAGGGTTTAGAGGATCCATCCAAGAAAATAGGAATCAAAGAGATCCATACAGAAAAAATGGTTTGGAAGAATACAGGATATAAAAAAGATATTTGCATGTGAGAAATATCATCTTGTCCAAAACCATTATTAAGAAGTGTATGCAAGATATCTTATATGCTCATTAGATGATTTCTTGGAGGTGTAGAAATATGGTACAAGCTTCACTTCATAACTCAATGACTTTAGGTTCAATCCTACTGCTATGCGGTGGGATACAAATGTCTACTACTGTAGTCTCAAACTGACCAATGTTTTATGAGTGTAACTGATGCATGAAAACTGTCATATGATTTGTGTTTGCATGTGTGTAGAGGGTGGGTGAAGGTGCATGACTAAGTGGTTAGGGTATTCGGCTTGCAACTGTAAGATCATGAGTTCAATATCCAGTGATACACTATGACTTTGAGCAAGACACTTTACTTCAAGTTTCTCTAGTCCATTTACCTGGCAAATGTGAGTCGTACCCATTTTTCAAAGGGCCAAACGTGTTACATTGTGTGTCACACTGAGTCTCCCTGAGAACTACTTTCAGGGTACAACTGTCTGTGGAGTACTCAGCTACTTGCATGTTAATCCCACAAGTAGGCTGTTCTGTTGATCGGATCAGCTGGAAACTTTGTTGTTGTAACTGCTAGTGTGTGTGTGTGTGTGTGTGTGTGTGTGTGTGTGTGTGTGTGTGTGCACGCATGTGCGCGTGCATCAATGCTTATTTTTAGTCTTTGCATTGCACTATTTATGCAATGGTAATACATCAGCACCTGTAAACATCATCTGTAGTTTGGTAGTTACAATGTGTGATATCCAATGAAATAAAAATGCCTTATTTGAAAAACAAGAGTTGGCATAGGAGAAGCATCTAGCCATAGAATACTACCTCGAGGTGTCTCATCCAACCCATGCCAGTACGGAGAGTGAGAAGGAAAACATAAAAAACACGATGGTGATAACAATAACGGATGATTGGTCTATCACAAAACAATTTTCATTTACTGACATTTTTCATGTCTTGGAGGTAGACTGGTACATCTGAGATAAGCAAGGTTAATACCACCTACAGCTTTATTGTCTTGCATTAATTTTATCATGTTTGCAATAGTCTTTTATTGAAACAACTGTGTTTACACTTGAATACCTTTCCTTCAGCAAAACATTCAATTATAAAGTAAGAGCAGAACTTTGCTTTTATTCATTAAAACAAACCATATTTAGTAAGAGTATAAATAAAATTACAGTGGTTAGTAGTCCAGCACTTTAACTTTGTTTTGAATTATATACACTAGGAATCTACATTTCATTTTGATGGCTGCAGAAATTCCTAAAAAATTTGATAGAACATTTCCAAGGCACTTACAAAATAATTTCTCTGTATAAACATTGAAAAGACTAATTTTACAATCATCAAGAGAGATACAAAATAAGATCTGCTTTTATAATTCAATTTACATCAAGGTTGTATTAAATGAATGATTATTCTCAGGAGTCAGCTGGAATTTCATTTCATTAACTCCAGAAGGATGAAAGACTAAATCAATCTTGGCAGGATTTGAACTCAGAATGTAAATACTGCAGATATCTTATCTGCCGCTCTCACAAATCAAATGGAGACTGTTTTTCTTTTGTGATGTTTAGAATGTTATACATGAAATAATTCTGGTAATGTCTGCATTAAAATTATTGTGGTCTTTATGAGACAGATCTCAACAGGGGGAGAAGTACTTTCCATGTGTCTTCATAATGTGTTCCAGTGAATGGTGATTCTTTATAGGTGGATAAAAGTAATAAGAGTAAAATAGAAAAGCTGGATTCCTTTCTCCATAAACAGTTATGATTCCTACTTGATGGCGAAATAAAAATGGCAACATGCAATTCCACAAAAGGTGCGGATGTGGACAATTAAACATTAATCTTGCAAAGATTCGTTGGCATCTGTTCAGACATATCTGTAGAATAGACGTTTTACTGGGGACTTGAAAGGTTCTGCTTCTGCTGGCTACAATAATAATACTTTCAATGACATACCATTATAGCTTTCAGAGGTCAAATAGAAACGGGTAAATCATCTGGTGGAACTCAGAGAAAAATAGCCAAACAAAAGACAGAAGAGAATTAGTATTGCAAGTAAAGCCATACAAATGAATCTAAAAGAACTATTCTTCAATAAAGTGTAAGGAATAATAATAGTAAATGCTTTAAAATATAAATTAGTTGAATATTGGTTTCTAACATAAACACAATTACATCAGAACTCTTTTTTATCACCATCCCCCTGTGACCCCAGAATGATGAAAAGTAAAGTTGCACTCAGTGAGATTTGAACTCAAGACATAAAAGGTTGGAATTAAATATCAGAAGGCATTATTCATTTATTTATTTTGAAGACTTAACCCTTTCCCATTCAGATTCTTCTGACAAATGCAATGCTTATTTATTCACATTTTTAAACGTTAATTCTGCAGATTCCAAAGATGTGATTGTTTATTTTTAGAATGATATCGCCAGGTAGGTGTGAGATGCTGGATCTGGCCAGTTTGAACATAAAACCAGGAGAATATTTGGGCTGGATATGGCCAGTTTAAATGCTAAAGAGTTAAACAATTCTGCTTATGGAGTAAAGATTATTTGCCAACATAACATGGCAGTCCTAGTTTAGGATGAATTTTACTGTAATTTAGCCCCAGCATCATTCGTCCTAAACCAGGACTGTCATGTTATGTTGGCAAATAATCTTTACTCCAAAGTACTGTTGCTGAATATCTCTCGATGTGAGATTTACAAATAGTAATTTTCTAAATTCTGCTCATGTTTGACATGCAGATAAATTTGGTATTCCTTATAATAAATCTTATATGTGTACAGAAATATATCCTCGCTGTGAAGATTTTGATTTAATTTCTAAGTTAGTGAGACCATATGACAAATAAGTAGACGAGAATGTTTTTAATATGTTTTAGACTCCTCCCAAGTCTTGTTATGAGCTCTTTCAATAATTCCAAGAAAATGTCTTATACATAACATGTTTTGTATAAAAAGAGGTGAGGACTTCAAAAAAAAAAAAAAAAATGCAGCTAGATTAATCATACTTTTTCTAACCTATTACATGACTTAATCTATTATGTCTATGTAAACATACTTTCAGTCATGCTGTGAATATTGTTTGGGGTTAAAACCCAAGTTGATATGACCACATGATCAGGAATTAACAATCATGATTTTGAATCTCTTTTGAATTATATTTACTTACACATAATAGATTTACCAGGTGAGTATGGTAGATCTGAAGAGAGTCTATTATGAATGTGAAAACAGAGAGCACATGATGGACATATTGGGCTTGAGGACAAACGAAATCATGATAGGCTAACTTCCTGATCACATCATTTCATTAAATTAGGCTTAACTGAGAACAATCTTCACAGCAAGAGCAGAGCAAGACTAATAAATGTATTTACACACACAATAGATTGCATCATATGTAATGAAATAGATTACATCACATGTGACAAAAGTTATAATTACTTTCAAACATTGTATGTACTCTCAGAGAGCTTACA
>NC_142929.1:11825029-11907529 GCF_046866305.1 Octopus bimaculoides | reverse complement strand
CTATCTCGCATTCGTGGTCCATTCACCTACTCCTCTTGGAAAGTTTTGGAAAAGTTTTATGGATGCTGCCCTTCCTTCTTTAAGAAACTGGTAAAATTAATTTGTTCTTTTTAAAGCTAATGAATAGTTTAAGAATCTAATAATCCTCATAGTAAGAATTCTCAGAGAGAACATCCTGCTCCAAATGAGTGGAGTAAATTTATATTTGCCAATGAAAAATTAAGGCAAAGCTCTCAAGTAAATGAAAGACACACACACACAAGGAGAAATTATATATACTCTTTTCTACTCTACGCACAAGGCCCAAAATTTTTTGGGGAGCGGGGCCAGTCGATTCGATCAACCCCAGTCTTCAACTGGAACTTATTTCACCCAGAAAGCATGAAAGGCAAAGTCAACCTCGGCAGCATTTGAACTCAGAATGTAAAGACAACTGAAATGCCACAAGGCATTGACTATGTCAGCTCACTGCCTAATATTTATAATTATAACATTGATTTGTATCATTGGCTCATGGTTATTCATTTTGGATGATGGCACTATCAGGTCCACTGAGCCCAGTATTTGATTCAAACTGCTTTTTTTATCAACTCTTAAAGAAAAGGAAGTCAAAGTTGGTCCCAAGAAGATATGAAATCAAAGTTACAGAATATAGTCCAATACACCAAATTACTTTACCAGGTAATTTACCAATTGTGCTATTCACCAACTTGGTATAAATTGTAATGTTAATGTTCTTTTCTACTCTAAGCACAAGGCCCGGAATTTTGGGGGAGGGGGCCAGTTAATTAGATCGACTCCAGTATGCAATTGGTACTTAATTTATCAATCCTGAAAGGATGAAAGGCAAAGTTGACCTCGGTGGAATTTGAACTCAGAATGTAAAGATAGACAAAATACTGCTATGCATTTCACCCAGCATGCTAACGTTTCTGCAAGCTCATCGCATTAACAAGTTATATATACTAACAAGAAACTGTAACTGGTTAGGAACATGGAAAAGAGAGAGAGAAGAGGGAAAGATGAATGAAGGAAGGGGAGAGGGGGAGAGGGGGAGAAAGCGATGTCAGAGAAAGTATACATCTTTATAAAAAGAAAAGGAGTAGATACAAAGCTTTGTACTGCAAAAAGGGTGAAATTCAATTAAGGAGAGGTCAGGATGGATGAGGAAATAATTTGAAAGATAGAAGGAAATCTGGTGAAACAAGGAGAAATATTTTAAAAAAGGACTTAGAGAAGAGTTAGAGTATAAGGAGTGTAAAAACAACATTCCTGGGAGTGAAATTTTAAACAGCTTAGATTAAAAATAACATGGATAGTTAAGCAATTACATCATGGAAGAAACATGTTAGCCATTTTAAATAACTAACAAAAATTATTGAGTTCACTTCCAGTTTATTTCTTGTCACACAGACATGTTAGTGACCATACTGCAATTGGTTGAAGAAACTTTTTAACTGCTCAACAAATAAATTAAAAATTGAATTTAAAAGTTTCTGTTTGTTATAAACTGGCTCAAATAGCTCTTCCATAAGCTATGGGTTTAACTGAGTTTAGTTTTAATCTCAGATCAAGTCACTCGCTAGATGACTCCAATTTGGAATTCCAGGTAAACTAGTTTCATTACTGATTTTAAATTTTGGCACAAGACCAGCAATTTCAGGAAGGGAGTAAGTCGACTGCATCATCTCCAATGCATGACTGGTACTTATTTTATTAGCACCCCGCAAAAGGATGAAAGACAAAGTCAACCTTGGCAGAATTTGAACTCAGAACCTGAAGACGGACAAAATGCCGCTAAGCATTTAGCCCAGCATGCTAATGATTCTGCCAGCTCTTCGTTATTAACATCCAAAAGTTAAGGTGACAAGCTGGCAGACTCATTAGCATGCTGGGCGAAATGCTTAGTGATATTTCACCCATTGCTACGTTCTGAGTTCAAATTCTGCCATGGTTGACTTTGCTTTTCCTCCTTTTGGGGTCGATAAATTAAATACCAGTTGAACACTGGTTAGATGTAATTGACACATCTTCTTCCCCAAATGGCTGTCCTTGTGGCAAAATTTGAAACCATTATTAACATCCAAAGGTGGGCTGAGATGGCAAAATCATTAGCATGCTGGATGAAATGCTCAGCAGCATTTCATCTGTCTTTATGTTCTGAGTTCAAATTTCACTGAGGTTAACTCTGCCTTTCATAAGTACCAGTTAAACACTGGGGTTGATGTAATCAACTTAACTTCTCCCCCTGAAATTGCTGGCCTGATGCCAAACTTCTCATATATAAATTCTCGTATATTCCATCTTCCATTTACCATATACATAATGATTACTGTGAAAGTGACCATGCTTTACCAATAAGCTACCAGGTGTAAACCATTCGTTTTATGATCCAATATATATAATTAATGTGAGTTTAGAGGAATATATTATCTGGGTTGATACCGTGGTAGCTCTTAGTTATGTTCAAGGTTGTGGCTAACAGTTTCTGTTTGTTATAAACTGGCTCAAATAGCTCTTCCATAAGCTATGGGTTTAACTGAGTTTAGTTTTAATCTCAGATCAAGTCACTCGCTAGATGACTCCAATTTGGAATTCCAGGTAAACTAGTTTCATTACTGATTTTAAATTTTGGCACAAGACCAGCAATTTCAGGAAGGGAGTAAGTCGACTGCATCATCTCCAATGCATGACTGGTACTTATTTTATTAGCACCCCGCAAAAGGATGAAATTAGTATTTAATGTCTATGACTACTATGAGTTGTCACTCATGCTGTAAATTCCTCCGATGGGTAGTTTTGTGTTTGCTTCACTGGAGTGTATATTAGCAATGATTATAATGATAGGGAATATGGAGACTGGTACATCCTCGAAATTTATTTCCTGAGGATGTACTAGTCTCCATACTCCCTATCATTAAAACTACTGCTTCATCATCATCATCATCATCATCGTTGTCATGTAATGTCTGTTTTCCATGCTGGCATGGGTTGTACAGTTTGACATGGAGCTGGCCAGCCAGGGATCTGTGCAGACTCCAATTATCTGGTGTGGCATGGTTTCTACATTTGGATGCACTTCCTAACACCAACCACTTAAGCGTGTACCGGGTACCGATTATGTGCCATGGACACGAGTGCATTTACACAGCACCAGTACAGGTGCTGTTTATGCGGCACCGGCACCTGAAAGATAAACCTGTACAGGTGGAATTGCATATATATATATATATATATATATATATTGCTTACATATACATATATATTATATAAAACAGTTAGACTTAAAGATTTGTGGGCCTCTAACAAAAGCCCATCTCTTTCAGGTTTTAGATTACTGAATCTAACTAAATCTTACTGATTTGGTAGTCTAAAGCCTCAAAAAGGCCCATGAAATTTTAAGTCACAGGGAATAAAATCAAACTGTTTTGGGCAATACATGTAACTCTTACTAAATGTGTTGAGTGCCTTTTTCTTTCATCTGTCCACTCACTCATATATATAGGAATTTCAACCATGTTTCATGGTCTGCTACTACAACAGCTCCTTTATAGGATCCAGTTAGCTCAAGACATCATCAGGAGGAACCACGTCCGGTTTCGGCCCCTACTCCTCTACCGTTTTGACGTGGTGGGGCCGCCCCCTTTCGGAGGTGTCTTCAGCTCTGGTGTTGGGTGCATGTCTTCTTTCACTGTTTGTGACTGTTCTAATTCAACTGTGGAATGTCCCTCGCTATGGTCATTTTCCAGGAGGTTCTGGCCACACGTCTTACGGTTCATCAACCTGCGTTGTTGAATTACTTTCTTCCGATATACCTTCCCTTGGTGGATTCGGATCCAGTTAGCTGAAGACATCATCACATATACACACATCATCACATATACACACATATACACACATAAACACACACACATATACACACATAAACACACACACACACACACACATATGTATATATATATATATATATATATATATATATATATATACAGGGTGTCCACAAAGTCTGGGTACCTGGTGTAAATATAATCATAACATAAACAATTAAATATAAGAAATAATAATTTCTTAAAGTATGTGTTAATCCCCATGTACCCAGACTTTGTGGACACCCTATATGTATAAATATATATATATATATATATATATATATATATATATATGTAGCTTACACTGTGGAAACACAACCCTCATCGGCAGCCGACTTGGAGATCACAATGATTTTCACACCTGACTGTATCAAAATCCCCAAAACTGCAAATTGACATTGTTTCTTTCATGAAAATATTTGGATTGTTTTCAGTCACACTGTGACATACTTTTTCTTTACTCTATCTTTATCCATGCAGCCACCATGCACACAAAAGCTACAGTCACAAATTTCATGCAGACTACCTCTAGGTAGACACACATGCTCATGAATATATATTTATAATGTCATACATATGCATAATAAATAGAGCTGATTAATACAGGATATACAACCATACAAAGGAAGTTTTTACACATGCACACAATAAATTTTTTCTATACGCTTTTATTTAAATTACATGAGCCAATAAAATGTATCTTTCATATTTGCAATCTTACCACAAAGACCTTCACCCTTGCTATGATAATACAATAAAATTCACCTTGTATTGATAACACTATTTAGTAGTTGCCTATATATAAAATAATATTGATGTATTCTACTGTTGAGGAAATTACTATATTCACTTCACAGTGATCAAGAAACATTTGTTGCCAAACTATATAAAGGATACCAATCAATCTTATGAATATTCTGAAAAGTATGATCAACAATACACACACACATACATATATATAAAGGTCATGTCTTTAATAAAACCTACTTAAACAATAAGCTATAACCAAATATTGCAATGACGCATATACTTGTATACATTTACAGCTGTTTGCACACATACATAAAACATATCAAAACTTTTATATAGATGTATACACACACACACAAACACACGCATACAGACATTTGTACAAGATATTTTTTCAAGAAGAAAACGCATTTAAATTCTAGTAAGAGTTACTAAAAATATACAAATGATACTGAAATATGTTAATGTTCATCCAGTTACAGAATTATGTTTTAAATGTCAATGGTGCACAGAAATATTCTACCAAACAGTTCAAAAAGTATTTTTATTTTCAAAGCTACTGTATCAAATATAATCTTTAAATAGGAAAAAAAAAATATGAAGAGTATTAAATTTAAATATATTAACTTCTTTCCTGTACATTTTGAACGTTTTCCCATAGTATCCACGTAACAGCCAAATTCCCTAGAATTGATTTGTATTACCTTGGTTTGTAAAGAAATTGGCCAAATTCTATGGTTATATTCATTTCTCAATGAAGTGAAAGAATTTTCCATCTCAGAAATTGAAAAACAAATAAATAGCAGGAGATGGACAAAAATTTGCATTGTCATTTCCAAGTTACCAAAAATAGCTTTACAGAGTTTTTTCAAAAAAAGTTAAGTAAATTTCAACCGTTTAACATTGTTAATATTAAATACTAAAATAAGGCAGGGAGATGGTAGAATTATTAGCACACCATGCAAAATGCTTAGCGACATTTCATCTATCTTTACATTCTGAGTTCAAATCCCACTGGGGGTTGACTTTGCCGTTTATCCTTTAGGGATCAACAAAATAAGTACCAGTTGTGCACTGGAGTTGGTGTAATCAACTTACAATCTCCCCTAAAATTGCTGGCTTTGTGCCAAAATTTGAAACCATTGTTAATAATATGAAAATGATATTTAATAAGGTTAATATTAAACATTTAAAAAAACACTGCCGAGTGGGAAAGAGGAATGTACTTAAGATTACTGCAAAGAAATAGTAAATGACAAAAGACTAAGCCTACACTGACAGCAGAAATCAAATGGAAAAACATTTGTCAAATAGACTCGAAACACAGAGTCAATTAAACAGAACAAACCATTTCACTTGCTAAAAAGATGTCATTCTAGAATAGAGTAGAAAATATTAAAGGAAGGGCCACTTATGTACAATAAATATTTCTTAAAGTTATAAAGCTCATCAAACAAAGTTAACTCGGACATTTTGAAAAAGCTAACAAATAATGTACACTTCATAGATTAAAATAATTAAGCCACTTTACTGTGTATAGAATATTATAAGCATTGTCTTCATGGCAAGCAATAATTTATTACCATAAAAGTTTGATTAACTTAATTTTATCAAATACTAGCAGTATAACCTGACCTTGTCCGGGTGTGACTTATTATGCCATCTACAATAAGTCTTGCTAGCTGAAAATCAACTAAAAAAAGAAAGCCTTACAACGAAAAAACCCTTATGATGTAAATATGTTCATAATTCAAAAGACGATGAAATTAATAGGGAAAGTCTGAAGGCTGTTTTGCGTAAAATTATTAAGCATACGTAAATTTCATCCGTGTAATTGGCTATAGAAATGCTTGTGCAAAACAACTTTTTGCGCTGCCCTGATTATACATAGCAGGGTAATCCCTTTTAGCAGGATCTAGGACGGCAATTTCTGATGAAGCGATTGCTGGCGATCTGTTGCTACACAGTTTTGCCAGAATTCTATCAGATTGGGCAGAAGATGTTGATGCACCATTTTGCATTATGTTCAAAATAGCTTCTGGAATGTGGTGCATTACTGCAGTCTGTTGCTGTCATTTTAAACCGGTTGCTGTCTTTCCACAGCAAACTCTCTTCTTTGGAGGCATAATCTATGTATATATTAAACAGAACAACAAAAGTTATAATAGATGGCAGTGTCGGTACTTTTCACATATCTGTAATTTTTCAGATTAACACCCACACGATTACCCAACCCTAATTCTAACACTAACCCTAACCCTAAAAACCGTAACCGTAACATTAATCCTAAACCCTAACCCTGACCCTAAAGCCCTAACCCTAACACTCTAGTGAAAATCTTGGTAAATTTACAAAACATTGACGAACATGAGTTATATTTTACTGAATGATTGTGTACTTGCACATGTATGCTTTTGAGAGAGCGAGAGAGGAAGAGAAAGGAATAGGGGTAGTTAAAAGTTTTCTTATGACTGCTTCTCTTCACTGCCTATTACTTCATTAGAAATCTAAGGATGCACATAAGCACATAATAGAGAAAAATGAAACAAATATGGACGACTTGCTCTGAAACACCACAGAGTGGGGAACACTTCTCAAAAATAACCTGCAGTTGTTTCCTTCAAAATTCCTACATTCTTGAAATGTACATACATCAAGGTACATTTGTACAAAATTTCATGAAAAAATATTCATTTTCCTGGAAGTTAAGAGGAATTTAAGTGGAATTTCCGAATATTGTACCCCACCCCCTTCCAAAACACTTTCACCGAAAATTTTTGTATATTTGGAATCTACATAATAAATAATATATGCATAGAAAATTTCATTAAAAAATATTCATTTTTATGAAAGTTATGAACCTTCCAAAGTTGGTGGGTACAACTCTAGTTATGCCATCAATGTTTTGTAAATATACCACGATGTGAATGATTGTGTTCACTTGCACGTGTATACGTTTGAGAGAGCGAGAGAAATAAATAGAGATTGAGAGCAATGTGTATGTTGTTGTCACAGGTTTGTATGTGTGGTTGTGTGTGTGTTTACGTATCTATGTTATGAAAAATAGGTAAAGAATACTGAGATGAAAGTTTAATCTATGACGTTGTATGTATCACTTTCTCTCTCTCTCCCTCTCCCTCTTTAATTCTTACTCTCTATATTTTTATGTTGAGCGCGTGTGTAAGAATGGCGTTCCAGGTAGAAGGGATGAAATATAAAAGTTGCTAGAAACAACAGCCAAATCTCCCTTAAATCACACAAAGTAAACGGAATTTAAAAAATCTAATTCCTGCACTGGAAAGTTCAAATCGAGAAAATTCCATTGATGTAAAAATTTTTACGAAAAAGTGGAAAATGTGGATTTCTATAAACATTCAAAAAGGCTTCACACAAACACACAATTTCAGATTTATATATTAAGATAGACTAGAAACAAACCTCTAGTCTGGTTATATATATATACATACATATTATCATCATCATCATCTATCATCATTTAACATTTGCTTTCTATTCTGGCATGGGTTGGACTGCTGTATGTATATATATATATATATATATATATATATATATATATATATATATATATATATATATATATATATATATGTGTGTGTGTGTGTGTATGTATGTATGTATGTATATATATATATATATATATATATATGCGTATATATGTGTATATATATATATATATATATATATATATATATATATATATATATATATATATAGCATGGAAAGCGGACGTTAAACGATGATGATGATGATGATAGTAAATAAGAAAAAATGAAGAACAAATACAAGAAAAAACAACAACGCGGGGATGTGGTGCATGCTAAGTATTAGCAGATGCTCAGGAAAGGAAAGAAAGGTAGTTTTTACATTTTGAGCAAAGTCTTCATCAGAAACAGGAGACAGAGGAAAGTCCAAGAGAAAAGGATACATATATATATCAGTAATTGTAAAGTTAGTGTAAGAATTATGTAGATTATATTGAATAGACTAGATAATGTATTTCTGGACTTATGAGCCCAGTACTGGATATAAACTTTTGCATCAAAGTCCAAGACAAAGTGTTATATGCTTTCTTGGTTTATTGAGATAATCATTTTTTCTGGCAGGAGCTGGCTGTTTTTCAAAACAAAGGTATGAGTCATAGCCTGAGCCAAAATGATTGTGGCGCTTCCTATCACTAGCAATAGTAGATAATAGGTGTGTATCTGAAGAACCAGTAATATGGCCAAAAATGTGATCTCTTTTGTTACATCATGACCTCCTACCAGTGAGGTAGAGGGTGGGGTTAGTGGAGATTGTCTTGATCATTCAGGCTTCTTATTTAATGGTACCTTTGTGCTAAAGAATTCATAGCTACACTCCCATAATGCAATGTAAATGAACGTCACCATATTCTAAGTACTGAAAAATTTTTAAAGGGGCAATGTTTAGTTCTGGTTTTTAAGGTGTTAAACAAATAACAGATAAGATGTTAATCTATTGGATGTAATGTTCCCAAGTGATCTGCTCACAACGAATTGCCTGCAGCAGAACTGTGAGCAAGAAGATCAATACTACAGCTACTCAATCAGTTTGTTTCACCATGTAATGTAATGGTGTTGGGATACACTTGAAATGGTAAACTTAATCTAGTATCATGGAACATACACTAAGAAATTAAAAAAAACACCACACTATCATAGCAATTTTTATCAAGCAAGACTTGTTTATCGCAACAGGCTGGCACATCGTTAACACTTTCAGGACAATAATTCTAATGGAATTCAATCTTGTGCTCTTGTATTTGTTTCACACAGTGGACCGTAGACATACTGGATCACTACAGTAAAAGACCTTAGTGACACATCAAACCCAGTACTTGTATTATTTATCTCTGTTTGTTTGAATCTCTAAGTTACACTATCTAAAAAAAAAAGACATTTTTCAAGTGGTGTTAAAATAAAAAGAGATATAGAGACAGCCAGGAAGATACATACACACATATACATCCCAACACACACATATGCGCTCGAACGCAAACACACACACACACCATAAGTGTATGTATACATATATGCATGAGAAGTGTTGTTGTTTAGCTCAAGTGATTCCTGATCAAACTGACCTATGGTCAAACATATTCCAGTTGTGACTATCTTATGTCTTTCCTAAGTTTTAGGGAGGTCAGAACTTTGCTATCTAAGATGTCCTTTTCTAAGATGGTAAGATGGGATTTGAATTAGATATGACTCCGATTTGTTGTAGGTGGAGCAACCGTATTGATTAATATTGATTAATATTGATTAATATTGAGATTCCTTTGTTGATTTCTGTAGGGAGTTCTCCTTCCAGGAACTAGATGCAGTCTTGAAAAAGATGGTCTAAAAAAGAGTTAAGTAACTTAGGATTGGAAGATAGCTACCCTATCAGAAGAGGAGTAAAGAATATTTTAGAAAAACCGAAAAAAAAAAAATAATAAATTAAACCAGACCCATCAACATTAAACCTCACAGATAACATGATACAGGATCAAGCAGCATGAAGATATGCCTCTTCAAATTTTACAAGCCATGCCAGCACGGAGAGAGAAAAAAACAAAAAACAAAAATAGATTATGATCATAAAAACACACATAAGTATGTTCATGCATACACACACACACACACACACACACACACAACAAACCTGCATTAAATCATACTCATTCTCTTTTATTTCCAATTGTATGCAAGTTTCTAATCTAAATCCTTGAATCGTATAAAAAATACCTGCAAAAATCTATCCACTAAAATACAATTTGTATCTTATGAATATAGTGATGCTTTGCCTAGCGTTCTTTGTGTTATTATAATTTTTGAGAGAACCACACTCTTTTACTTGAAGATGTATGTATGAGGATTAAAAATAAGAAGAGTGAAACAAAAAAAAGAAATGAAGATTTTGGTTTTCTATTCCTAACTAATGTGATAATAGCAATAAAGAGATAATGCAATCAGTTTTATTAGAAATGAGGAATAAGTAGATTTTAAGCTTAAAATGATTGAAAAATAGGTTTTCAAAGAACGTACTAGAAAAAAAAAATTCAGCATTCTTTTTCTAGAGAAATAAAAATCCTCGTGATTAAAACTGTGTGTTTGTGTGAGGGTTTGTGTATGCGTGTATGCATGCACATATGTGTGAGAATGTGTGTGCCTGTGTATGCATGTGTGTGATTGCATATGTGATAAATAATTTTAATATTTAATTTGTGCAAGTAGCTTTTTTTTTTAATGACTGAATTAATTTGCCTTAATGGAGTAAATTTAAACAAATTCCTATAGAATTTCAGTACGAGAACTTTATGAATATATTTCTAGAATATATCTCCTTTAATGGGCAAAAACATCTCCATTAATGCCAAAAGATATTTTTCAATTGAAAATAGAAATATCAGCTATCTTAGCAAAATATTTGAGGAAAAAGAATGGCTAATCCATTAACTTATGTCACGAAAGAAATCAAGGATAGAAGTCAGTAAAAGCTATAAATAAAAATATTTTTTCAGATGCTTTGAAGAAACTTAAATTTAAAATAAAAAGAAAAAAAACAAAATGAAATAATTTAATAAATGTATTTTATAGATAAATTCAAATTCTAAAATTACAGAATTTATTTGTATGACAAGAAGTAACAATGAAAAACGTCATTGAAAAATATGAGAATAATTTGTATTATTGCTTTCATATTTTATATTTACCACAGTTGCATAAATACTAACTGGTTGATTGCAAGAGTAATGGGAATGATGTGCTAGGCTGTCTTGATAGTTGAAACAATTCAAATAGAATTCTTATCAATTTTTATTGTTTTCAACTAATATATTTTATCAATAGATTACTTATATTTCATCACTCGACTTGTTATTTTAACAAAATATATTAGTTTCAAAAAGATATTCAACTCCAGTTAAAAACTGATGTATATTTCTACAGTTAAATATTACAAAGCCAGACATATATTTCATTTAAATCATTCTGATTTTCTTAACAATTTTGTTTACTGTTATTGAAAAAAAAAAGATTTTTTTATCAGTGCCACAAGTGATCTACACAATTAGGTTATGACAAAAGCTATGTCAAGGCCTTCTCTCATGCGACCTGGTATAAATAGCTAGCTGTTTATTTAATTGCTAATTGATTCATCCCACTTGATAACCATTAAAAATAACAAATGAATGAATTTAGTTGCTTCTTAAAATAAAATCTTAATTATATTCTTCACTCAGAAAATCATTCTATGAAACTCTTTGGGAGCAATCCCACATTCACATACAATATTTTTTTTTCTTTTCTTTTTTCTGTTTTCTGTTTTTCCTTTCGAAATACCTTTATCAACATTCTATAAATTCAACATTTGGAAATAAATTAATGCTCTCGGCTTTGTATGTATTTAATATGAATAGAAATAACATAACAAATTGGGTGTAACCTGTTCTACATAAATATCATTACTACTACCTTACACAGGATAAAGCAGTTAACAGAAAATGAAATGATAATCTATAAATGACACAACCATTTTAAATTTCCGGAGCTTAATTTCTTTTCCTTTTCTTCACTATTCTTTTTTTTTTTTTGTTTTTCTTTCTTTCATTTTTTTTTTTTTTTTTTAGACACATAATTATTTACCATTTAGTAAGAAAGCTTGTATAACATGTTATCTCTGAAATGTTACTTTAAATGTCACATAAATTGAGGACACAGTAATAGAAGAAGAAGAATAGAATTAACACCCTGATAAAGATAAATAGTTAATTTAGTTAAAGGAAAAAAAAACTACATATTTTGTACTACTATATTCTGACACAAAGAATATTAACTACTTAAGAAAACTAGTTCATTCAGTGTCATTAATAACAATTTTAATTACCACTGCTTTCATTTATAAACATAATTACATAGTAACTGAAAATATATTCTTGACAAAGGCAAAAAATTTCATCTTGGGATATTTAATTATGAATTGGTTTTAATTTTTTTGTTTTTTAATTTTTTACGGAACTTTAACAAACAAAAGGATTCCTTAATCATTATATTATATGAATCGTTAAATGTGGCATTTTCTTTTAAAAGTTGAGATTCAACTCACTTAGTTGTTCTGGATTTCTTACTTATTTTGTTTTTTTTCTTCTTAATCTCACCAAAGTTTAGATTTACCTTTTGAAAACTAAAACCATGACCTAGAAGAAATATATTTTTTACTGACTGAAATATAAAAACAATATTTACAAAACTATTAAATTTATATATCAATTTGTGGGAATACACTTGCATAAATTATGGAATGGGACCAATAAGGCTGTCCTTTGCTGTAAAAATGGTAGCTGCCTTAAAGATCATTTATCAAATAAGTAGATATGAGATTCTGATTGCAAAATTGGCTTAAACAAATAAATGAAAGAACTAAGAAAGATGCAGAAGAACCTGTTTTACTTCTGACTTTATGAAAAATATAATCATAGAAAGAAGGGTTTCTGGACAGTGGACTTGCGGAACCATTTGTGAGGTAGACGGAGGAAAACATGGAGAGGACAGCTGGAGGAGATTGGGAGGGTTGCTTTGAGAAAGGAGAACACCCAAAACCAGGCAAGATGGTGAGATGATGTGAGGGCAGTTGCTATGGCATTGAGGTAGATCTGGCCACCCCTGTTAACGGGGACAAAACCAGGATTTAAAATGATGGATGACAATGATTAGAGCAGTGTTTCTCAAATTTTTAGCCCTTAAAATAAATTACATGTTTCAAGGAACCCCTGCTCAAAAAAAATATATATCATATTTTTCTCATATTTTTTCATCATATTTCACTTGGTAAATATTATACATATATATATATATATATATATATATATATATATATATATATATATATATGTATATGTATATATATATCAATATATATATGTGTATATATATATATATATATATATATATATATATATATATGTGTGTGTGTATATATATATATATCAATATATATATAATGTTACAATTGAGAAGGTGAATCACAATGACCTTTTTGTGTGCACAGTTTGTGACAGACCATGCCTTTCTTTTGCTGGGCTCAAATCTCATTTGCAAATCCATGGAAAACCTCCACCAACTATTTTGCCTATTTGTTTGTGCACACCTTTCAATGCAATGTATGCCAGAAGGTTTCCAAATCTAAGAGAGGTCTCAAAATACATTTTATGATCCACAAAGATCAGATTTTATCTGCAGCTCTTGGTGGTCCAAATCAGATATGCAATCTATGTGGGTGTCTTTTCAAGACATTGTCTGGATTAAAAAGCCACATCAGATGCCATGATGGTTCTAAGGTGTAGGTACAGGAGGTGGTTAAACATAAGGAGTAAACAACCACCATATATATAGAGGGAGAGGGTCCATAAACTACAGACTTCACTAAATATATCCCCAATGGTTGTTATATTTTTTTGATAACATAATAAGTTAGATAGATGATGTCTATATTACAATATTACAATAGCCAATAACATGGTGTGCATGTATAGTAATATTACGATTGTGAACATTATGATCATGAAATTAGCATTAGCATATCTCACTCTTTCTCATGGAACCCCGGTTGAGAAACACTGCATTAGAGGGATAAAATAATGCCTAGAGTATTTCTTTTAAGGTATTATATTCTGAGTTCAAATTCTGCCAAGATCATCTTTCCTTTCATCAATCTAGGCTTAATACAGTAAATACAAATATTGGAATCGATATAACCAGTTACTACTCTCCACCAAATTTCAGGATTTGTGCCTATATTAATAACAATTATTAGATAAAGCATTTTCTTTCAGTGTGAACCAAAGTAAGTGGGCAGAACTTTAACGATTTGGCATTCAAATTTCTTTGTCAATGTAATGCTTATTTATTCACACTGTTTTGCATTAATCAGGCGTGACTGTGTGGTAAGAAGCTTGCATCCCAACCACATGGTTCCAGGTTCAGTCCCACTGTGTGACACCTTGGGCAAGTGTCTTCTGCTATACCCTCAGGCTGATCAAAACCTTGTGAGTGGATTTGGTAGACGGAAACTGAAAGAAGCTTGTCATATATATATATGCGTGTATATGTTTATATGTCTGTGTTTGTCTCTCTCTGCCACCACCACCACCACTATCACTTGACAACCGATGTTGGTGTGTTTACGTCCCCGTAATTTAGCACTTCAACAAGAAGAGACCGATATAATTAGTACTAGGCTTACAAAGAATAAGTCCTAGGGTTGATTTGTTTGACTAAAGGTGGTGCTCCAGCATGGCCACAGTCAAATGACTGAAACAAGTTAAAGCATAAGAGAATAAAAGTATCTTGAAGCTTCAAGATTTCAATGGTGTGCTTGTATGAGGAGGTGCTGAACAGTTCCTGGCTTTAAGGGTATCATGAAAAGCCTGGTTGGAGGCCCAACCTTCTGTGTTCTTTTACAGGACTTAGAAAAACTGAAGGACCACTGCAATAAGTGTGTGAATCTGAGAGGGGAATATGTTCAATAAAATCATAATTAACTGATCCTTCTGCATTTTCTTCAGCACAAAGGCAGGAGCTTTTCAGCACCTCCTCATATAAACACGCTATTGAAATCTTGAAGCTACAAAATAATGTGTGACTAATATGTTTTTAGAATGACATTGTATGGAGTGAGAAACTGGATCTAATCAGTTTTAACATAAAACAGAAGGCATATTTGCGTTGGATATGGCCACATTAAATGGTGAAGGATTAAACCAGCAGTTCTCAACCAGGGCCCATACAAGATTTTGTTGTTAAAATCTGTGTGCAATAAATTGCTTATACTACCACAATATACATAATTTTATAAAATATTCTAATTCTTCGAATTGTTTCAGCTTTAAAGCTGTAGTCATGCTGGAGTACCACCATTTAAATTTCTTTATACAATTCTTGATAATATGTAATTGTAAAAATACAATAGGATCTTTTAAACATCAAATGGCTGTGGAGGTCCAGTAGAGTATAATGTGAATCAAAGGGGCTTTATAATGGAAAAAATGGTTGAGAACCAATGGTTAAAAAAATGTAACTTGCAACGAAACACAGTTGTTTTTAAAATCAGAAAAACCAAACAAAAAAAATCTTTAACTTACCGAAATATTTACCAGAATACTTTTGAGAATTTCAAAATAAATATAGCATAGCACAAGGGAAATAGAGATGAAACCAAAAATGAATGCATGCATGCATACATACATACATACATACATACATACATGCATACATACATACTACAGATCCAATCCATCACTGGAACTGTAAAAATCTGTAAAACTTTCCAGAAGTTTATCATTTAAATATATTTGAGCATGTCTAGATATGCAACTATATGCATGAGAATACATACATAAAGCAAAACATACAAATCTGCACATATACATACATACATACATGCATGCATGCATACATACATACAAGCAAACAAAAATACCTTTTTGTTGATGTTGAAATTCCAATGAAGAAGCCTTGAATCTACGTTAGAAACCGACTTTTTCTCTATTGGCAAGAAATTTTGAAATAAAATTGAACAATGACATAAATACATACATAAGTTTATCATTAAAGTATATATGAGCATGTCTAGACATGCAACTATATGCATGAGAATACATACATATAAAAGTACTCTGTTAATGATTTTGAAATTCCAATGAAGGAGCCTTGGATATAGGTTAGAAACTGGTTCTTCCCCTATTGACAAGAATCTTAAAATAAAGCTGAATAATGACAGACAGACAGACATACTTGCATGCATACATACATTCATAGCATTTAGAAAAACAACATATGTGATAATTATAATACAATAAACTGTTAAGCTTACAGTTAGAAATATTAATATTATCGTTAAAAACTGAGAAAAGAGAGAGAGATGGAGGATGAGGAGTGAAAGGAGACACAGATGCAGAATGAGAAAGGGCTAAAGAGAATAAGAGAAGAAGAGAATGAAAAAGAGAGTCAGTTTGAGATTAAAATAAGGCCATAAGTCAATGAAGAGTGAATTTTCCAAGATTTGATTTCATGCTAGATATTTGCAAACCGACAGCACATGAAGCATTGTAAGAAATCTGATCTTGTAAAAGATATACTTATATTATTTTATATATATATATATATATATATATATATATATATATATTATATATATATTATCGACACATAAATCTAACATTTCATATAATCATATCAATATAAAATTACAGCTTATTTAACCAATGATCTCGTGTCAAATATTAGTTTGTCAATATAATTTTTTTTATTGCGATTTACTTTAGAAACTGAACAAGGCTTTGGCCAAGTTATACCATTACTTGTAGCAGTAAAACTATAATTAACCGACCAGCACAATATTTCTCCAACAAACACCAATTAAAGTAATGATATATTATCTTTATCTTTATTATATATATATATATATATATATATATATATATATATATATATAAATGAAAATGGTAAAAAACATAATATGAATTAAAAAAAGGTTCCTTGCTTCCTCCAGATAACTTGCTAAAGTTTTGAAATGTAAGTTTCATTTTCTAGTGAATGTAAACTATATACTTTCAAAATCGGGAGACATAAAATGTCCCTACATACATACATACATACATACATACATACATACATACATACATACATACATACATACATACATACATACATGCATACATACATACATACATAGATGCATACAAATATCTCTTTGAAAATAAAAGAAAAAGAAGATATTTATGGACAACTGCTTGGAAACCTCCAGCTTCTATATCCAGACTATGAATTCACATTCATACCAATAATAATTGGAGCACTGGTTTTGTTCGTAAAGAGAAGCTGGATAAACTGAGATTTTCAAAAAGAGAAATTGACAGGCTGATTCGCACATTACAAGTGCTACCTGTAAGCGGAAAAGTAAAAATATGTAAGACTTTTCTCAAGTTCCAAATGTGAATTTGTCTGTGTTAACTGCATCCCAAAGATGGAGCCTTGTATCTTTGTTGGAAACTGGCTCCCTCCTCAGTGGAAGATTTATAATAATTAAAAAATAGATGAGACATACATACAAATATATATATATATATATATATATATATATATATATATATATATATGCATATATACATACCTATATTGTACATACATATATATATATATATATATATATGCATATGTGGGTACAGGACATCATGAAACGTGTACAACAAAAAAATATGAAGCACGAGTACATGGAACATGAACTATTCTTTTGAACAACAAAAGACACAAATGGAAAACAAAACAAACAATATAAAGAACGACCCTTCATCAGTTGTTGGCTGTTTTTCTAGTCTTGTATTTCGAGCATTTAACAACAATATACGCTTTCGATAAAACAGTTGCTCCCGCAAAGCAAATTATATCATTGGTTGCAGACATGGCTGTGTGGTTAAGAAGTTTGCTTCCCAACCATGCTGTTTTGGGTTCAGTCTCAATGCATGGCACCTTCAGTAAGTGTCTTCTACAATAGCCTAGGCTGACCAAAGCCTTGTGAGAGAATTCAGTAGGTGAAAACTGTAAAAAGCCTATTGCTTAGATATGCATGTATGTACATATCTATCTATGTCAGAGCTCCACAACCAGTATGCCACAGCACACAGGCGTGCCACAAGACAGTGTTAGGTGTGCTACGAGACAGTACTAGGTGTGCCACAGTGTAACCTGAATATAATTTTTCCCCCTATACTTTTAGTTATATTTTAAGTTCAGGTGTGTCACCGAACTTTGAAAAGAATACAAGTGTATCTGTACCGCAAGTGTGAAAAGGTTACAGAGCACTGATCTATGTGACTATGTGTTTGTGTTTGTCTCCTGCTACCACTTGACAACCGGTGTTGGTTTGTTTACATCATCCATAACTTAGCAGTTCAACAAAAAAGATAAAATAGGAATCAGGCCTTAAAGAATAAGTACTAGGGTCAATTTATTTGAGGTGGTGCTCCAGCATGGCCACAGTCATAGGACTGAAACAAGTGAATGGTAAGAGATCAAAACAACAGCTCGACCAATAGCAAATTCCTTGTTTCATCAAATCCATTTTATAAAAATACCAGTTTGTGACAAACCAAGCCAGTCATTTGATACCATTTGAGGAGGGGCTTTAGATTATAAGAATGATACTTTAATATGCGTGTTACAAAAATTTAATCCCAACAAGGTTAAAGAACCAATATCCAGAAGTCTAGTATCAAATGACAGGCAAAAATAAACATAGGCCAAGCCTAGATTACACATCAATTTATTAATAGGAAATGATGTCTAAAAAGCAAAAGTTCCACTCTATCATTGGATTCAAACATTGGTTTAATGCACTGCAGAACCAAAAAGAAAAAAATTTATTAGGTGAGGTGACATTCATTAAGTTTCTTTTTTTTTATATATATTCTAATGAGTTTTGATCACTTTAAACCCTTAATAATGAAACAAATAATAAAAAGAAAATTAATAATAGTAATAATAATAATAATAATAATAATAATAATAATAATAATAATAATGGTTTCAAATTTTGCTACAAGGGCAGCAATTTTGGGGGAGAGGATGAGTAGATTACACTGACCTGAGTTTTCAGTGGACTTGGAGAAAGCCTTTGACAAGGTCCCCTTATCCCTTATCTGGTAGGCAATGTGGAAACTGGGGATAGAAGAATGGTTAATAAGAGCTGTACAGGCCCTATACAGAGAGGCTGTTGGTAAAGTTAGGATTGGCAATGAGTATAATGAAGAATTCTGGGTAGAAGTAGGGGTCCATCAAGGTTCAGCCCTCAGTCCCCTTCTATTCATCATAGCCCTCCAGGCAATAACAGAAGAATTCAAGATGGGTTGCCCCTGGGAGCTCCTCTATGCTGATGACCTGGTCCTCATAGCAGAATCACTACCAGAACTAGAAAAGAAATTTCGGGTGTGGAAGCAAGGTTTAGAATCAAAAGGCCTTAGAGTCAATGTAGCAAAGACCAAAGTTCTAGTAAGTAGGAAGGCAAACTCATCACACACACCCTCAGGTAGATGGCCCTGCTCGATCTGCAGAAAAGGTGTAGGTAGAAACTCCATAAGATGTACCCAGTTTAAGCTATGGACACATAAGAGGTGCAGCAATATCAAAGGAAGATTAACCAAGAAGATAGCTTTTGTGTGCGGCAGATGCACAGGGGCAAGAAACACCACAGATGCTCAGAAAACAGATTCCATCAAACTCCAAGGGGAGAAACTAGAAGTAGTTGATAGCTTCTGCTACCTAGGTGACCAAGTTAGTAGTGGGGGTGGATGCTCAGAGTGTTACCACTAGAATAAGAATAGTCTGGGAAAAGTTTAGAAAGCTTCTACCGCTACTGGTAGTGGAGGTGCAATAGCCCAGTGGTTAGGGCAGTGGACTCGTGGTCATAGGATCGCAGTTTCGATTCCCAGACCGGGCGTTGTGAGTATTTATTGAGCGAAAACACCTAAAGCTCCACGAGGCTCCGGCAGGGGTTGGTGGTGAACCCTGCTGTACTCTTTCACCACAACTTTCTCTCACTCTTACTTCCTGCTTCTGTTGTGCCTGTAATTCAAAGGGTCAGCTTTGTCACACTGTGTCATGCTGAATATCTCCAAGAACTACGCTAAGGGTACACATATCTGTGGAGTGCTCAGCCACTTGCACATTAATTTCATGAGCAGGCTATTCCGTTGATCGGATCAACTGGAACCCTTGACATCGTAAGCAACGGAGTGCCAACAACAACCCCTACTGGTGACAAAGGGCCTCTCGCTTAGTGTGAAAGGTAGATTGTACGATGTATGTGTGCGAACTGCCATGCTTCACAGCAGTGAAATATGGGCCGTGACAGCGGAGGACATGTGTAAGCTCGAAAGAAATGAAGCTAGCTGGATGTGTAATGTCAATGTGCACACACAACAGAGTGTAAGCGCCCTGAGAGAAATGTTGGACATAAGAAGCATAGGATGCGGCGTGCAAGAGAGACGTTTGCGCTGGTATGGTTATGTACTACAGATGGATGAGGAGAGATGCGTGAAGAAGTGCCACTCCCAAACAGTTGAAGGAATCCGGAGTAGAGGTAGACTCAGGAAGACAAGGGATGAGGTGGTCAAGCATGACCTTCAAACGTTGGGCCTCACAGAGGAAATGACGAAAGACCAAGACCTCTGGAGATATGCTGTGACTGAAGACCCGTCAAGTGAAGTGAGTTCACAGTTTTATCCTACACCAGTTTCGCATAACCAGCCCCAGCCCATTCAAAAGTACCTTGGATCGTAGGGTGACCTGCTGTGCTTGAGGAGACAGCAAATATTCTGCTTAATATCACAGATTTGCTTGTCAGTTGTTTGACCTTAACCAGTTGAGCATGTCCCTTGGTGGCTGACGATATGTGCATCTCTGATCACGAGCAGAAGTGGTGGGAGAGCATCATAGCCATATGTTGAGAGGAATTCTTTGGGGTTTGGATAATTCACCTTTGGAAACATGGGTGTTTCGTTCATCATGCTTAAACAAACTTATTCGGGGACCTTTTGAGTGGGATAGGCTACTGAACTTGAAGAAAATTCTAACTGGACCCCATCTTGATATGAGATCATCCCGTCAGACACATATGGTTTTGATGCATGTGCCTGATGTACCCTTATCAGACGGGTAGTCATAATGGGCATATTGGATTTCATATATTTGTACCCTAATGTCACTTTGATGGCATGCATTGCTCTCTCACTTAATAATAATAATCCTTTTTACTATAAGCACAAGGCCTGAAATTTGGGGGAGCAGGGAGAGTCAATTACATCGACCCCAGTATTCAACTAGTACTTAATTTATCAACCCTGAAAGGATGAAAGGCAAAGTCGACCTTGGCAGAATTTGACTCAGAAATTAGCGACAGGCAAAATACAGCTAAGCATTTCATCCAGCATGTTAACATTTCTGCCAGCTTGCTGCCTTACTACTACTACTACTAATAATAATAATAATAATAATAAAAACAACAATACAAATTTAGAGAGAAATAAATGTATTAAATGTAATATATATTTTGGTTTTAACAAGTCAATATTATGAACCGACAAAATTTGAAATGACAAATAAACTATAAACAACACCACAACCATTTCTGCACTGCACAGAGTAAGGCAAAGATGTGTGAGCTGGAATATTCAAAGTACCACTTATAAGGTGTTAGTAACTGAGTTCATAACAATTCTTGAGCTTTGGTTGCAGACAACTAATAAACATTCTTCTTTAATACACAAATTATTGTTTCTCTCAATGGTCTTGTTAGCAATAACTATTGTACTTAGGTTGCTGTCAAAATGTCTTTTACCAATCAAGACTACCATATTTATGGGCTTTCTAATAAATATATCTAATGGCTAGATAGTGCTACCTATGGTGTAATTTGTTAAAATTCTTTCTATTTGATTGACTATACTGTGAAGGAACAAAAGTATTTGTCAGCATTTCTAGATGGGCAATTTGCCAGTGTGTATAATTTGCTAGGGTTAGAGTTTCTTTGACTCTTGGACAAGAAGCAGCTTAGAAATGACTTCCAAGAAGAGATGCATATTCAGTTCTTAGTGTATCCGGTCACCTCACTGCAGGCAGATTCACTTTAGTGGGGTATCCTCAAGCAGCATGCCTTCTCGTTCCTTTCTCCCAACCCTGTTTTTTTGGCTCCATGTTCAAATACAGGGTATTTACTTCTTGTTAGGAATATTTCTATATCCTTGATCTCATTTTCTACTTCACAAGTTTGAGTTTGAGCGTGGCCATTGCCAGTACCGCCTGACTGGGTTTCGTAGGATTTTCAAGCGAGATCGTTGCCAGTGCCCCTGGATTGGCTCTTGTGCGGGTGGCACATAAAATACACCATTTTGAGCATGGCCATTGCCAGTACCGCCTGACTGGCCTTTGTGCCGGTGGCACGTAAAAGCACCCACTACACTCTCGGAGTGGTTGGTGTTAGGAAGAGCATCCAGCTGTAGAAACTCTGCCAAATTAGATTGGAGCCTGGTGTTGCCATCCGGTTTCACCAGTCCTCAGTCAAATCGTCCAACCCATGCTAGCATGGAAAGCGGACGTTAAACGATGATGATGATGATGATGACAAGATATATTTTCAATACAATTTGCTTGGTTCATATACAAAGATTCCACACAAAGCAGCAAGGTTGGTTTGAATTGAGCAGATATTAATGAATAAATTGGTTTTGTTTTTCAGCTGAAAATCAAAGAGCCCTGACTCAGGTGGATGTTTGAACCTGAAACTAACGTATTTCTGTACTATAAAATTTTTAAGGTATTTCATACTGCTTTTCATACTGCTATGAGAACATCGACCACATATCTTCCAGAGCAGGAATGGGAGTGGCACAACTAAGTATTTGGAATTTGATCTTATTCATATTCAGAATCACTAATAACCTGGATAAATACAAGCCTATAAGTAAACCTGCAACCTATTTCTTTATACACATGTCAAACAGGAAGTGTTACACGCAATTACAGACAGTAATTGATGTGTAACAATGAAGTGAGGTCATGGCAGTCCACATTCCTAAAAAAGACATCAATCCAGCAGAATATTCCCAGAAATTGAGCTGCTTCAAAGAAATGATTCAAGTTGAAATCACGTTGGTTACACCTCGCAGCAGCTGGTTTTAATTTATGTTACCTTATGATTTTAATGAAGCTTTTTTAGTGCATTGTGCATCTACAATCACATTGAAATTTCACATTTACTTTCAGTTTCAAAACTCTCCGTTCATGGTTAAGATTTATTTACAGTGGAAATATTGAACTCATTTATTTTCTCTGGGTTTACATAGTTACCATATTTCTGTTGAGATGCTCTGTGTTTCTTTCAATTAATTTTAAATATAACAAAGAATTTAGTAAAATAACTTAGTTATCATTAAGCTAGTGTTAGGAACATAAATTGTGACTAAGGTTTGGTGGAGGATTTTAATTCAGAACTTTTGAAAACAAGACATATGTACTACAGAGCCAAAGGTAGTTTCAGACAGGTTGGTATCGAAAGGGTCAAATTAATCATTTGATAACCCTTTTGCTACCATATTTCCGTTGAGATGTTCTGTGTTTCTTTCAATTAATTTTAAATATAACAAAGAATTTAGTAAAATAACTTAGTTATCATTCAGCTAGTGTTAAGAACTTAAATTGTGATTAAGGTTTGGTGGAAGATTTTAATTCAGAACTTTTGAAAACAAGACATTTGTACTACAGAGCCAGAGGTGGTTTCAGGTGGGTTGGTAACAAAAGGGTTAAATTAATCATTTATTAACCCTTTTTTTTACCCTATTTCTGTTGAGACACTCTGTGTTTCTTTCAATTTATTTTAGATATAAGTGCAGGTGTGGCTGTGTGATAAAAAGTTTGCTTTCTAACCACATAACTCAAGGTTCAATTCAACTGCATGGTACCTAAGGCAAGAGCCTTCTACTATAACTCTGGGTTGACCAAAGCCCTCTGAATGGAATTGGTAGATGAAAACTGAAAGAAGCCTATTGTGTATGTGTGTGTGTGCTTGTCTCCACACCACCACTTGACTATCAGTGTTGGTTTGTTTATGTCCCCATAACTAAGAGGTTCCACAAAAAATACTGAAAGAAAAATGTTAAAAATAAGTACTGGGATCAATTTGGTTTGTTCAACAAAGCCCCTTCAAGGTAGTGTCCCAGCAGAGCCCTAGTCTAATGACTGAAACAAGTAAAATATATAAAAGAGGAGTAACATCTGAACAGATTAATAAAAACTAAAAATAGTGACCAAACCCAGAAGAGTTTACATTCTTACTGAATAGGGGCAATAAAAGGGACACAAAAAGCCTTGTCTTATATAGATAAGTGTCATAATGATGAAGAAAACTTCACCTTAATTTTCTACACACTGTTGTCATTATATAAACTAGACGTCTCATGGTAGTTCTATAATGGTGATACAACAACCTAGTCTGATGCAAAGATGCAATTATAACATCAAAGAAACGGTTTTGTGCACTTCATGTTCTCTGCACTTATACAAAACAATAAAATCTTTCAAAAACATAACAAATGTTACGTCTCGCAAACTTTGATGCTCTTCCATGGTGACTTCAACTTTACGAAATCTCCATCCTAAATTGGAACTTCTAATCAAGCCAAACTTGAGCTCTGATCACTTACAGGCCCTTTACAAAGCATGACTGCAATTAACATGGGAATATTAATCACATAACTGAGCTGATCTTACTACAACTAAATGCACAGACATCCTACATCACACAGATTTCTTAATCAAGATGTAAAGGCTTTTACTTAATAAAAGCGCTATAATAACTAAGCAACTAACTACTTTATAAATTCTGTAATTACCATTCGGAACATGGTGCACTTAATACGCCCACATCTCTTCTTGTTATCATATCCTTCACACCCATCATTAAACATTTCATCCTGTCATTCACACTCAACCATACATGCCACTAGAATTTTCTCCATCTATAATTTTGTTGGAGTGTCGATACTACAGAAACTCAAATTAATCCACCTGACTGGCACATAAAAAGCATGGTTGATGCCAGTGCCACCAGACAGGCGGCTCCAATGCCAGTGGCACGTAAAAAGTACCATGCAAGAGTGGTCGATGCCGCTAAGCATTTTGCCCAGATTGCTAACGATTCTGCCAGCTCACCACCTTAACTACCGCCTTTTTTAATATTAAGAGCACCCAGCACACTCTGTTAAGTAGTTGGCATTAGGAAAGGCAACTGGCTGTAGAAACCATGCCACAACAGGCAACTGGAGTCTGGACAACTCCCCGGTTGGTCAGTTCCTGTCAAACCATCCAGCCCATGCCAGCATGAAAAACAGACATTAAATGATGATGACAATGACGATGATGATGATGATTAAAGAATACAGGTTACTCACAAATAAAAATCATTTTAAACACTACCATATTTCTGAGGAGCCTTCCTCCATGACCTGCCCAGGAATAGTGGGCAGAGAAGATGGACGGATAAATGTGGACCAGCAATTATTAAACAGGGAGAAAAATTTCAGGATTGGCGAGAGGATTTTGAATTCCAGCAAGGAAATTGCTTTAAGGTTGAACAATTTTTTATCATGATTCACACGCTTTGGCTAAGTCTATTCTCCTTAAATGTTGGTTTGTAAGGACGTCACTGTTAAATTAATATCAAGCTGTTAATGTTACGCAGTAAACTACAATATATAGCAGACCACATTTTTATCATACATGGGAGTGAGTCAGGATGATGAACTTGAAAAGGTGGATGGCACAGAAAAATTTCAAGAAACATTGATCTAAACCTTTCACATATTTTTGATTAATAATTTATCAGTATTTATTTTAACATCTATCGCTATTATTTTAAGCTAGTTATTTCCTCTTCAGCTGTAGCAAACATTCAGATGTACTATATATTTTCATAGAAGTCAACAGTGTAACTCTTTATTGGTGCATCCATCTCTCAATTAATTTGTTTTAGAGAAATTAATTAGGCCCATCTATAAAATTAGTGCTTAATTCTACTTTCAGTATCATTAACCTCAGGGCCAGATTTAGACCCATCAAGGCCCCAAGCACTTAAAAGATTTTGGTGCCCCCATAAAAGATTATGTAATTCAAAATATAAACAATAACAAACCATAAAATAAATTTTTATTTTTCAAAATGAAACAAAACAGTAAGAGGGAAAATAATGTTTATATTTTGTCTACTTTCACTTTATTTCTATTTAAAAAGTTTCCTCCTACTTTTTTGAATTTCAAAGTCTTTGATCAGATCCTCAAAATTAATCTTAGGTAACACTTCTGCATCTTTACTTAGTAGAGATAAAGACATCTCGAATATTATTTTGGCAAGTTTAAAGGGATTCCTTTTGTACCGTAAACCATTTACCATTTCTGTGTCTCCTCCTCCTTCCCTTGATGCCCTAAGCGCTTAATGTTTAATCAAGCGCTGATTAACCCTTTACCATTTAAACCAGCCATATCCAGCTTCAAATATTCAACCTATTTTATGTTTAAACCAGGCAGATCCAGCCTCTTACACTTACCCTACAATGTCATTCTAAAAATAAACAATCACATCCTCTGAATCTCAAGGCTACAATGAAAATTGCAAAGCTATGAGATAATGCCTGATTAATTCAAAACAATGTGAATAAATAAACCTTGCATTTGGCAGAGAAAGCTGAATGCTAATGGGTTAAAGGAGTGTTTGAATGGTTACACACATTAAGGATGATGATGGTAAGTGTGCTCATCAAGAGGAATTCATCCTGATAGCATCATGTTGCAGTACAGAAACATTTTGGGGATGAGGTCTAGAATTTTTGTGTGTGTAGCACAAAAGTTATCATGCGAAAGGCTATCGTGATAACAAGGGGTATCAAGACAACTTTTCTATACTAGAAATAGAACATGGAACAGTTGCTACTCTTAAAGGGTCCTGCTAGACAGAGGCCAGCCAGTCTGATGCAAGATTAGTCACCAGCTATGGCTGGTAGCCAATTTCAGTTGACGTGCTTGAGAAAAAGACCCATCAAGCCGAGCAAAATCGCAGTTGTGGCAGATACCAGTATTACACAAATTGGCACGTAAATGCGCCCTGGTGTCATGTGAATGGCACCCATGCTGGTGGCATATCAAAGCACCCATTACACTCTTGGAGTGGTTGGTGTTACGAAGGGTATCCAGCTGTAGAAAACCAGGCCAAAGCAGACTGGAGTTTGGTGCAGCCTTTCCAGCCTGTCAACCCAGTTAAGCCATCCAACCCATGCCAGAATGGACAACAGACGTTAAATGATGATGATGATGAACATTGAAGCAATGAGAAATAAAATATTTTGCTCAAGGAAACAACACTCTGCAGAGTCCAGGAACAAAACCCACAATCTTACGGTCATGAACACCACAATTATTAAGCAACTTTGTTAAGTGTATTCCCTGAACGAGTATGGTCAATAAATATGCACAACATAAAATTCATGGACCTGATGGCAGAATTCATAAATTCAATGATCAGTAACAACTTCAATCTAAAATCCTGCACCAAGGAGTCTCTCAAAAGTTGCTCGCCATGTCTGAAATAGCAACCAATCCTCTCACCGTTTTTCATGGCATCAGAGAACGTGTTAATGACAGCACACATAAGTGGACTCAACCAGATGTAAAGACCCCACTAAATTATTTGATCAGTAATAGCGATGGGCAGTGTGTGCAAAGAGCAGGGATGTGATCAATCAACGTGAATTAACGGCCTGTACCTATCAGGAAATCCTCATTCGTACGTTTAGTTCCAGGCCCCGATCCCTATCACAGGAGGTGGTTCAAAGTTTTCCCGGCTCTCTCGGGCTGGTAGGGAGATGCACCCACAGTGTAGTGTGCATGTGGCTCTGGACATCTAACAGCATCACAGACCTTTCTGCCACTTATCCCGCTTAGAAAACAAGGAAACATCAGATAACGTGGCTATAGATGCACTACATAGGAAAAAGACAGGATGGTCTCAGCACTGGAATGCATTTCATTATAGGTCTGTTTGATTAGACCTAGGGTTAAATAACAACAATAACAACAAGACAAGACTATAAATAAATTCTATTTATTTAGAAAATTTACTCAATGATAATTACACAGAATAAATGTCAATCTGAAATTAGAGGAAATTCTTATATATTTTTGCTCTTAACAATAATGAAACAGCTTGTGGAAAATATTCTTGAGAAATATTATAACCTAACACTATAAAGTAAATAGGTTTCATATCAGGAAAGACATGAAAATAATAGGATTGACTGAATTCATAATATATTGACTGATTTCAAATAAAAAACAGAATGGGACATCATGTTACTGTGTTATAGCTGCTTGACGACTGTTCATGTTCATTCATATAGTTATGAATACAAGCCTCATATATGTCGAGCTGTACAATCAATTGTCCAACGGTATGCAAATTTCCTAATTAGATTTTTACAAGAGCACAAATTCTAGCATAGAAAAATGAATCTAAAGCAGTGAAAACGACAACTAGGATTAAGAGTGTCAAATATTGATTGAAAGATAAAACTATGCTGCTATAAGCTAAATAAAATTAAAGATTACAAAAAATGTGGTGACCATATAGGAAAATGATACAATGTTATCAAACCCACAACTACAAATCAAAATACAGAATTTCATATGTTAGTTTAGAAATTTCAGCTGTCATATGAAAAGGAGCTCTACAAAGAAAATACTGGGAAGAAAGCAAAAAAAAAAAGAAACCATATTAAAAATGAAACTTGCATTAATCATTTTCTTTGTATTTTAATAGTGGTTTTCTATGATAAATGCATATGCATATAGTTCTAATTAATATTATATTTGCAAAGGTAAAAAAAAAACAGTTTTGTATGTTTTCTGTTTTTATTACAACAAAAACAATTATTATAATTTGTATCATCATAAATTATGACTCGTTTATCAATGAGAAAATATCGAGTTTAAGTTAGAAACATTATTTAATGACATAACTCACTGAGAGACATATATTACTAATGATGTTATAAATCTCTAATATCTATTTCTTTATTTCCCTTGGCACAATGGCTAACTTTTGTAGGAGATAGGAATGGTTGATAGAAATTGATTCTAGCATTTTACAGACACTCCTTGTCTTGACTCTAGAGAAATGAAATGCCAAGATAAGTTTGGCAGGATTTGAAACCAGAGCACAGAGGGATAAATTTAAGTGTTGTAGTAAGGTATTTATTCCAGCCTGTTACTCTACCATTTCTACTAAATCACTAATATTGATTTCAAATTCTGGTACAAAACTAGCAATTTTGGGGGAAGAGCCAACTCAATTAAATCGACCCCAATACTCAACTGGTACTTATTTTATCAACCACAGAAGGACGAACGGCAAAGTTGACCTCAGTGGAATTTGAACTCAGAACATAAAGACAGACAAAACACTGCTAAGCATTTTGCCCGGTGTGCTAATGATCTTTTCTACTCTAGGCACAAGGACCAAAATTTTGGGGGAGGGGGGGGGGGGGGCTAGTCCATTAGATCAACCCCAGTATGCAACTGGTACTTAATTTATCGACCCCGAAAGGAGGAAAGGCAAAGTCGACCTTGGCGGAATTTGAACTCAGAATGTAAAGACAGATGAAATACCACTAAGCATTTCACCCGGTATGCTAACGATTCTGCCAGCTAGTCGCCTTATTAAATCACTAATATTAAAAGTTCTTCCATTTGATTACACTGATTGTTGTTTGTAAACCTTAAATCATAGAATAATGAAAACAAACAAAAAATGCTACTTTGTTTTAACTTATGATTTATATAATTACAAAGCACACAAAATCCAAACATGTTTTAGATCACAGAGCAAGAGCTTGGCACTTCCATGCTTTTTTTTTGGGGGGGGGGGAAGCATTAAAAGCTTTAAAAAATCAAAAGTTACTAGAGAATATAAAAACCAGGCTTTACTCTCAACTCATCTTTTGCAGTTTGCTGTGCATTATTTCTCACAAGCACCACAGAAAATGGTTCCAAATTTTGGCACAAGGCCAGCAAATTGGAGGGATGGCACAAGACAATTACATCAACCTCAGTGTATAACTGGTACTTATTTTATTGACCCTGAAAGGATGAAAGGCAAAGTCAAGCTCAGCAGAATTTGAACTCAGAACAGGATCATAGAATATACTAAGACTTAATATTGGTTTAAAATTTTGGTACAAGGCCAGTAACTTAGAAGGAGGACAAGTTGATTACATTGCCCTCAGTGTTCAACTGGTATTTATTTTATCAACCCTGAAAGGATGGAAGGCAAAGTCAAGCTCAGCAGGATTTGAACTCAGAATGTAATGACAGATGAAATGCCGCTAAGCATTTTGACTGGCACACTAATAATTCTACCAGCTCACCACCTTCACAAGCATCATTAATATCAAAATAAACCTCACGGGTCAGGAAAATCCCCAGAGTGGGATCATGTAACACAGCACTACATGTATCATGGTCAGGTGATCAGTGACTAAACTAGCTTGCCTATCTGGCTTATCAGGTGAGAAGGGTGTTGTGGACACTGCGGGACTAAAGACAAAACCTGTCAAAGGACAGATGATCTCATTGTGAGCCAATGGCCCTCCGTATGAGTGGTTTCATAAAAACATCCAGCATGTAGAGTGGAAAACTATGCAGTTAATCCAAGACCACAGCCATGAAAACTACAAAGAAAGACATACTGACAACTTCTAACCTGGCTTAACTTCACCCAATTGAATAAGGTCACAGTCAGACTTGGGTAACACCTGTGGACCTGGTGAAAAATAGGTTTACAAAAGTCAACAACCACAACAAGCCCTGGATTCTTCCAAAACCAGCTTGCCCTCTGATCAAACCTAGACTCTTCAGATCTCCTTCATCACTCATATCGTTTTTATCTTTTATTCGTTTCAGTCATTCGAATGTGGCCATGCTGGGGCAGTGCTTATCTTTTAAAAGCCTGGTACTTATTTTATTGGTCTCTTTTACTGAACTCCTAAGTTATGGGGATGTAAACACGCCAACACCTGTTTTCAAGCAGTAATTGGGAACAGACACACACAAACACACACATAAAAGATGGGCTTCAGTTTCCATCTACCAAATCCACTTACAAGGCTTTGTTCAGCCTGAGACTATAGTAGAAAACACTTGCCCAAGGTGGAACAGAACCCAGAACCATGTGGTTGAGAAGCAAGCTTCTTACCACACAGTCATCCTTGAACTTAGTTTGGAGACAAGACAGACTGGCCACAGAAACAGACAGATTTGGCATCACAGCTGTTGGCTTTCAAGAACATAGAATTATATGTGAGGAGAAAGTCTGATATCTGGACACAGTCAAGGGCTACCAGCTGTTGCACTCTACAGCTGTGACACAGGTAATGGTGGCATTGGTTTCCTGGCCATTCCCTGTGCCTATGCATCCTTAGAATGTGTTACATCCATTTCTCAGCAAGTATTTGTCTCCACATTTTCCAGCAGTAACAAATCTCAGAAGTCATGACCTAAACCAAATATTATCATTTGCTACTCACCAAACTCTACAGCAAAACAAGAAGACATACATATTTTCAATGGTGACATGCAGCCATCTGTGATGCTGGATGAAACTCCTTCCTAGTAATCCTCGATGACTGGAATGCACATCTGCAGGTCTTGCCACAAAATCTATGGACATTTTCAGACAAACCAAAAAGAAATTCTGAAAACTTCTCAGACTTTCTGCCAGGAAACACACTTTTCTATGCAAACACAGCTTTCCACAAGGACCAGGGCAAACTTTTCATGCACAAAGGCCCACACAAAATACTATTACAAACTGGCTACATAGTCTGTCATCAAAAGTATCATAAGTCTATTGAAGACTGCTATTCCTACACATTTCCTCCATTCAGATCAGATCATCACACCCTGATTGCTACAATATAACTCAGTCCTCCATTCAAATCAAGCAACAAGTAAAAACTCACCTGATCCTCTCTGTCCAACCTAGATACCTCCACTTCCATTGTTATAACATCCAAAAACAGATATACCAAACTCAGTGTAGAACTTTCTGACTGCTTAGAAGAATACGCCACATTTTCAAAGTCTGTTGCCTATGCTACTGAGTAACATGTACCCATTGTGCTACTCTCAAAGAAGAAAACTCCTTGGTAAGATGCCAAAATTCAAGAAGCCTGAAACAGTCTGGCAACTCTGAAACAAGTAAATCAGTGGAACAAAACTTCTGCAACATCAAATGCTGTAGCAGCTTCATCCTTAGCCTTGGCTGAGCAACAAACTACAAACCAAAATGCATGCATTGAAGAGCAAATAGACAGAAGACAACAGAAAAATTACCACAGACTGGAAAGCCATTAACAACCTGTCTGGTCACAAATCTAAGTCAGCATCAAAAGAAAGGCAAGTTACTCACAAGATTGATTGGTTGGCTGGAAATCCTACTTTGAAAAGCAGCTCAACAACAACACGACTCCCACAGACAATTTTATAATGACACCAATCTCACCACTGCTCACCAATACTCTAATTGATGAAATCACCCATCAATGGAGCACTGATTGTTGCTAAGCATTCCAAGACTGGCAAATCTTGTGGTGCAGACAGTGTACTTCCAGAAGTTCTTCTCCTATAGGCATAGGAGTGGCTGTGTGGTAAGTAGCTCACTTACCAACCACATGGTTCCAGGTTCAGTCCCACTGCGTGGCACCTTGGGCAAGTGTCTTCTACTATAGCCTTGGGCCAACCAAAGCCATATGAGTGGATTTGGTAGACAGAAACTGAAAGAAGCCCGTCATATATATGTATATATGTATGTATATATATATATATATATGTATGTATGTGTGTGTATATGTTTGTGTGTTTGTCCCCGCAACATCGCTTGACAACCAATGCTGGGATGCTGGTGTGTTTATGTCCCCATAACTTAGCAGTTTGGCAAAAAATACCGACACAATAAGTACTAGGCTTACAAAGAATAAGTCCTGGGGTCGATTTGCTCGACTAAAGGTGGTGCTCTAGCATGGCCACAGTCAAATGACTGAAACAAGTAAAAGAGTAAAAGTCCTAAGATACTTCTTTTACTTTTTCAGATTATAAATTTGGAAAGCACCACAACTGTCATGGTTCATGCTACTGTGGAACCTGTTCTCCTGTACAGCTCTGAATGCTGGTCTCTTACAGGGGCCCAATATCAATTACTAATCGGCACATAGACCCAAATTCTGTGCAATGCTTTTGGCATCTCTTATGCTGACCATATATTGAGAAATCCTTCATATCGGTTTTTACTACCCAGCAGCAAGACAATCAAACAAAGACAGTGAAAGTTCACAAGCCACTGTTTATGTCAAACAGATCAAACTGTCATTGCACTTTTTTGTACAACCTCATGCAAACATGCAAACCTGAGGATTTGGCCCACATAATTTGTATCCATGAACTTATGCAGGACACAAGACCATACATTGTCTCAGAGTTGGCTTGTGCAGTGTTATCTCATACAGTTTGTAGGGTAATTTGCTTTCGAGTTGGAGTCAATGTTCACAAGTGGTGTGGCATAGATTTAAAGAACAATTTAGCTATAAAAAATATTAAAATATCTTCTTTTCTTTTTTTTTGGTTCACAAGAGAAATTCTAAGAATAATGATTTCAATGATAAGCAGAGCCATTACTTCATAATGAGAATTCCATTGATTTAGTGACTTTAAACTATTTACAATAATGCAGCAACTAATCAACACACACCATATATTAAGCAATTTTTATCTTTCCAACAATGAAATCTTACTCTCTTCCAGCATTTCTACATAGATTGAAAACATCTTTTAGCAATGTGTGTAATACATCCACAAGAAAATGCCCATGGGGGTTTATGAAGTTTGCTTCACAAGTACACAGTTATGAGTTCAATCTCATTTCATGGCTCAATGGGCAAGTGTCTTCTACGATAGCCTTGTGTTGACACATGCTTTGTAAGTGAAATTTAGTAGACACAAACTGTACAACAGCCTGTTAAATGTGTGTATGTGTGTACATGCATGTGCACATGTGTTTGCTTCCATATGTTTGCACATTAACATCTGCTTGGGGAGCAGTGTCAAATGTTTGTCTCCTATGAACTAAATGTCTGGCTCACTGGTTCAACATATGTTGACCACTGAAATGAAGTACCTTACTTGAAAACAAGGACTGAATCAGGAACAGTATCTGACTATAGAATATTTATTTCTTTCTTGTACACAGGGGGCTAAACATAGAGGGGACAAACAAGGACAGACAAAGGGATTAAGTCAATTACATCGACCCCAGTGTGTAACTGGTACTTATTTAATCGATCCCAAAAGGACGAAAAGCAAAGTCGACCTCCGCAGAATTTGAACTCAGAACATAACAGCAGACGAAATACCGCTAGGCATTTCACCCGGCATGCTAACATTTCTGCCAGCTTGCCCTGACTAGAGAATATTGCCTTAACAGAATCTGGCATTGGGAAACAGACAGAAAAATGATGCTGATGATGACAACATTAACGACATGAATGTTGGTGCGTTTTATGTAGGAGTAAAAGATATTAGTGATAATTCAGAGCCAAACAGATTCAGCCTTTGTTGTTGAAAGATGATATTTGATGCAGTCTCAACAAGAAGTGTGTCACAGCATCCGAACAAACCAGGAACTGATGAGTTGATCAGAGGAGGAAGATGAGGAAGATGGAATTTGTTGGCAAATAGGGGAAAGAAAAAAAGGAAAATGATGCGTTGGCCACTTCTGGACTGACCCATGAATGATGTAGTGGTCATTATTCATATGGATGGACAAATGAAATAATTAAACCATTAAATCAATATTACTGCTTCCAAATAGACACGAGAGATCCTTGATAGACATAGAATGGGAGTTGATATTGTTTAGCCCAAGGAAGCTCAGTTCTCATTGAGCAAATTTATGATCATAGGTTTGCCGACCATGTCACTTCATCATGGTTTCAGGTTCTGTTTATCTAGACTCATCATCATCATTATCATCATCATCGTTTAACGTCTGCTTTCCATGCTGGCATGGGTTGGACGGTTTGACTTGAGGACTGGCTCCAATCTGATCTGGCAAAGTTTCTACAGCTGGATGCCCTTTTCTAACACCAACCACTCTGTGAGTATAGTGGGCACTTTTTACATCCCACCGGCACAAGGGCCAGTCAGGCAGTACTGGCACCGACCATGCTTGAATGGTGCTTTTTATGTGCCACCAACATGTGAGCCAGTCAGGGGGCACTGACATCGACCATGTTCAGATGGTGCGTTTTATGTGCCACCAGCACAGGAGCCAGTCAAGGGGCACTGGCATTGACCATGTTCGCATGGTGCTTTTTACATGCCACCAGCACAGGGAGACAGATAGACTACATTATGTAATTCATCTTTCTCTCTCTCTCACCAGACTCAAGTGTAATTTGTGAGAAATTTGGCTGCAAATCAAACAACCATGTAGAGGCTCATTTATTGACCCAATAAAGAGTAGATAGAAGTGTCTGTTTGTGTATATCTGTGTGAGTGTGAATAAATGTGGTGTATTTGCATCACTTTGCAATTAAAAGCATTAGACAATGACAATGACAGTGAGATTAAGCTTTTGATATCTCAGTCAGGCTGAGACCAGCTCTAATATTATGATGCAAAACCACTGATTTTAAAATGTTCATAATTAAACTAAAACCTTTCAGTATAATTTTTTGTATGAGAATTTTGTAAATTCAAATTCGAAATCGCAGCTTCTTTGCAATAAACTATTTTATCAAATACAGCCGAATTCTAGACCTCTTTAAGAAAATCATCATCATCAACAAAATTCATTTTAAAACCTACAGAGAATTTAAACAAAAATATAATAAGAAAAGGGTTAAGGTTAACTCATTAGCATTCATATTACTCTGACAAATGTAATTCTTATCCCTTTACTTTGTTTTGAATTAATCATTTAAAAGTTCTTTGCAAGGGCTGGGCCTCAATGAGACAAAGTGGTTGAGTACCTTTCGAGCATTGGGCCTCACAGAGGCAAAGTGGCTGAGTTCCTTTTGAGCGTTAGGCCTCACAAAGGCAAAGTGGCTAGGTTCTTTTTGAGCGTTGGGCCTCATGGAGGCAAAGTGGCTGAGTTCCTTTCGAGTGTTGGGCCTCAAGGAGGCAAAGTAGCTGAGTTCCTACTGAGCATCGGGCCTCATGGAGGCAAACCAACTGAGTTCCTTTCTAGCATTGGTCCTCACAGAGGCAAAGTGGCTGAGTTCTTTTCGAGTGTTGGGTCTCACTGAGGCTATGACCGAGACCTTTTGGCATTATATTGTGCTTGAGAAGACCCATCAAGCCAAGCAAGATTGCAGTCATGGCAGATACTGGTGTCACACAAGTTGGCACCTGTGCCGGTGGCACGTAAAAGCACCCATTACACTCTCAGAGTGGTTGATGTTAGGAAGGGCATCCAGCCATAGAAACCATACGAAAACAGATTGGAGTCTGGTGCAGCCTTCCAGCTGGCCAGCCCTGGTCAAACCATCCAACCCATGCCAGCATGGATAATGGATGTTAAATGATGATGATGATGATGATGATGGTGTATATATTGCATGAAACTGCTAGGTTTCAATGTACAGAAGTGACTGTGGAAAACAAAATAGGAATTTTGGAAGAAGTTCCTACAAAACTAGTTTTCAAACATCGAATGGCTATGGGTGATCCACTAGAATACAATAATAAACAAAAGGGGTCCAAAGACGAAAAGAATGGTTGAGAATTACTGGTATGAAACAAGCTATGGAATGTGGGACCTGTGATTGTTAATGAGAAAATAGGTGATGATGAGAATGGTGATGGTGATGACGATAGTGGTGGTGGTTGTGAAGATGATGATGATGATGATGATGATGACGATGGAGTGGGGGCGAGGCAGATTCCCATATTTTGTTTTGAACAATGAACTTAAATCTTTCTCACACATTATTTAAACAAGTTGTCAGATTTAAGTATTGAGTTACAAATATATAAATTAATAAAAATCTTTTTATTTTCTGCTTATTCTTTTGATAATATTCCTTTTTTCTCTGTTTAATGAATTTACACATTTAATGAATTTACAAATTTTCTAATTATCATAAAACAAATATAATCTTTATTGTTAATAGGGTTGAAAGTTTTAATTCGATTCTAAAAGCTTACACTTCTTAACACATCTCTACAGGGCATTTAATAATAAATATATAAAAATTAAATAATCTTTGAATAATACATCAAGCACGAATCCTATAAATCTTCCATGGGTGATTCAGTTTCTACTCATATTTCCCTGGAAAATTTTCATACAATTTCTAACAATTTATTGGGTTTTAAAATTTTTCTTTCTCTTTCTTTTCTTTTATTTTATTTTTTAATTTCGGATAAACTAACTTATAATTAGAGAGTATTGGAGAATAAAATTTGAATGATATGAAACCATACGGGAAATAATTTCATCTATTGAATTATTTTTAAGGGCATAATAAAATGGCACAAGAACAAGATTTCTATTCGTAACACTCTTTTTATTATTGCTTGAATTTCCAAATATTTATTTTTCCATTCAGGCCCAACAAATCAATATACAATACTACTGATCTATCATTTCAGATATTATATACAAATCTTTCCAGCTTTGAGTTATGTCAGAAATTTAATGCATAATATAAAAATTTATGAGCCAATTTTACAGCTATGGAATTCAAATGGAACTGACATTCATATATAGATAGTCATATATGAGAGGAAATGGCTCTTCTCTTATAAGAATAATATTAATGCATGAGCATATGTACACATAAATATCTAACCATAAACATGCTTGTATACACATATTAAAAGATACCTGAATAAAATTGATGCATAGATATAGAAGAAATGCATTCAAGTTTAGCCAAACACAAAAATCCTCACAATTAAACATCTAAATAATATTTAATATATGATTATGAAGCTAACATTTACCTGTGTTTTAAAAATAACAATTAACTACTCCTGACAAATATGATAATATTATTGTTTTATTAACAATTTTTAAGGTTGTTTTATTTACAGATGAGTTTAGAAATATAGAAATATAAGAGAAAGTGTGTATGTATGAGAGAGAGAGGGGCAGAAAAGAAAGAGCACACACACGTGTGTGTCTATCTATCTCTCTGCCTCTTTCTATCTACCTATTTATCTATCTATATATATATATATATATATATATATATATAATCAGAATGCATAAGAAGGTAAAGGGGGAGAAAGAGAGGGAAAGAAGGGAAAAAGTGACAGAGAAACAGCATCAATGGTTGAGTAAATAATCTAACAGGCAACCAGCTATGATGCCAACGATTTATGAGTTGTTGCTGGTACAGTATTGCATCCATAGCGAAGGCAAATTACCTCACTCATAATGGGAGAGTCTTTTAGCTCTAAATAAGAACAGCAAGTGGTGTAATTTACTGATAAAAGCAGCTGGGTGGTTTTTAGGTCTGTGTTCAATTCTTCCAGTACTTCTAGCAATGGACTGTTGGAAACATTTTTCTCATTACAAATAATATAAAGGCAGTGAGATGACGGGATTGTTATTGAGTCGAAAAATTCCTTAAAAGATGCTGTGCAATAATACTTGTTCCAGCTCTTTACATTCTAAGTTCAAATTGTGCCTTTCATCCTTTCAGGGTCAATTATAATAGGGTACCAGTCAAACACTGGGTCAGTTTAATCAACGCCCTCCCCTTAAAATTGCAGGTCTTCTGTCTAGAATTAGAAACTACGATTTATAACTAGACAGACGGACAGACAGACTGATAGGCAGGCAGGTGGATGGATGGATGGATAACTATGAAGTAATCTATTTGGAGACATTTTGGATGTAGAGACAGTGATATGAAAACATCCTATTGTTCTCTTAAACAAAAATTAATTGGGAATCTCCCTTTTTTCTTTACAATATCAGTGAAGGCAAATGTACCATTTTGCCCCAGTGATATCTTATCTCTGATACACTATGATGCAATTCAAAGTACCTCATACAAAGTACCTTGAACAAAGAAGCTCTGAGATGTAGACTACAGAACACGTACCATCTTCATACTTTCTGCCTCTCTCCTTAACTACATTTCACCTTTAGCTATCGGATCATTTTCTTTATTCCCAACTTCCTCTCAATCTTTTCAGGTTTGTCTTTTATTTTCTACGGCTCTGCCAAACTTTCTCTACCAGCATGTCACTTCCATCCAGCTAAAGTTTGCACCACCACAAATTTAGGCTGTATCGTGTGTATGTGCGTATGTATAAATACATAGGCACAGAAGTGGTTGTGTGGTTAGTAGCTTGCTTACCAACTACATGGTTCCAGGTTCAGTACCACTGCATGGCACCTTGGGCAAGTGTCTTCTACTATAGCCTCAGGCTGACCAAAGCCTTGTGAGTGGAGTTGGTGGATAGAAACTGAAAGAAGCTTGTTGTATATGTGTGTGTTTGTCTCCATCACCATTTGACAACTGGTGTTGGTTTGTTTACATCCCCATAACTTAGTGGTTTGACAAGAGACAGATAGAATAAATACCAGGCTTAAAAGCAATAATCATTGGAGGTGATTCATTCAACAAAAAAATTCTTCAGGGCATTGCCTCCGCATGGCCACAGTTTAATGACTGACACAAGTAAAATATAAAAGACAAAACATATAAATGCATATGGAAATCATTCCTGTAATTGCTAGTGGTCAGTATTAAAAACTGCTTAAGATTGAATTAGTTTCAATTCTGTTGGTAACACTTGACTCTGTGGCAAGCTGAGAGTAAAATCAAAACATGATATTGCTGCCAACATTTAAATATATTTAGACAGATAAAATAATGCCTCTTGTAAGATTGATTTTTTTTCCCTTTTTTCTTTTTTTTTTTAGCTTAGCAAGATTCAAATTGACTTTTTCTCAGTTTATTAATCAATAATGGTGAGAATTTCAAAGCATACTAAGATATCAAATATTCTAAAAAGTTTATCATTATTAATGGGTTTTTATTTATTTCATACTTCATGATATTTTTTCTGGCCTGTATAATGCAATGAACCTTGTGATCTTTTGGTCTTTCAGACTTGAAGAATATAATGGCTGGCAGGCGAAAAAAGTAATTTTCTAAAATATTTCTCCTTTACTGTTATTCTATTGTTTCATGGTTTTCTATGCTACTCTGTGTATTTTGAAGCTAAACCAAATTACTTTCCATTATTGACAAAAAATAAGTGAGTTTTTTTTTATTATTATTTACAAAAGTTGAAGGTTTTCATTTACTATCAATGTTAGTTACTGATGCCCATCAACAATAAAGATGATAATATCCAAATTTCATTCTCTGTCAGCAGCATACAATTCCCAGCTATTGTTGAACAAATAATGAAAAATATTTAATTAAGATATAAGGTAGTTTTCTCCTCTACATTTCTGAATAAAGTATATTTAGAGATAATTCTTCACAAAAGTATATTAACAAGCCTTTTAGTTTAATTAAAATCTATTAAACTAGCTGTAAAGTATTAGAAAATTTTTTAAATAAAATAAAAACGCTGAAACTTCATAGTAACGATATGAACTTCTGAGAAACTAAGATAATTCTAAGGTATATTCATGAAAGTCTCAGTTTGAAAGACACATTGATGTATTAAACATTTTATTGGTTAAATGGTTTCATTGGTCACATCATTTTTTTTTCTCTCAAATTCACTGACAGCCCAAACTTCAGTAATCAGTTGATTCAATAGAATGTTTTGACATTATGAAATGAATCAACAACAGTAGACAGCAAGCAGTGAAGACAAGGTTAATTTGCTAGTGCAGACTAATGGAGATTCTGCAATTTTGAAACCGAGAAATTAAGAATCTTCTGGTAACCCTCTCTTCTGTTTCACAGATTCATGATCCCTAGCAAATAAAAATTTTTGATAAAAAAAAAACCAAAAAAAAGACCTGTGATAGAAGAAAATTTGTATAGTGAAAAGTGTTCAATAAAATATAATGTCAGTTTTTCCAAGTCAAACATGTTTTTCCTATAATTACTGACATAAATTAATCACCTGGATTGGTTGCTTTTTCTAGCAATTACATCACTTAATTTTATTCCTCAAAATAATCAATCCTCACTTGTCAACTAATTCTAACCGGAATCATATGCAAACCATTTACCATTATTTCCTTTCCATTTTATCGAAAAACCATATTTTCTTGAAAGGTCACTAATTTTTAGCAAGTGACTCTTCTTCAAATTTTCCAATCAAGAGATGAGAATTTTTTAAACCACTAATAACTGCCCTAATGCATTTCTGATATCAGAATAGAAGTCTGTGCATCTCTCATTTTCACCTAATGCTACCAAACTCACAGTTCTATCTTAAAAAAATGTGTTCTTTTATTTGTTTTACTTGTTCCAGTCATTGTGACTGTGGCCATACTGGAGCACCGCCTTTAGCTGAACAAAAGAATATATGTATACATTCTTTTATCTGCTTCAGTCATTTGTAAGCCTAGTACTTATTCCATCAGTCTCATTTGCCAAACCACTAAGTTACGGGGATGTAAACACACCAACATCGGTTGTCAAGCGATGGTAGAGAGACAAACACAGACACACAAATATATACATATATACAATGGGCTTCTTTCAGTTTCCATTTACCAAGTCCACTCACAAGGCTTTCGTCGGCCTGAGGCTATAGTAAACGACACTTGCCCAAGGTGCCACACAGTGGGACTGAACCTGAAACCATGTGGTTGGGAAGCAAGCCTCTTACCACACAAAGGCCAACATACACTGAAGCCCTTTCAATCTAATGCCATAAACACCTCCCTCCACACTCACACCCTCCATTTACATTAGATTCTTTGTATTTTTATTTTTTACTCTTTAGCAATGACTTCTTGACCATAACTATAAACACCCCCAACCCCATCCCTATTTACATTAAAATTTCTGTGTTTATTTTTTTGTTTTCTTCCTGACCACATCTTCCTCCTCTTAACCAAATGTGTCTGAACTGCTAGAAACTCACCACCAGCAGATAACTTGGAGTGAAAATGAAATGTAAACCTGGTAACTTTTGAAGCATGTTATGTCACTTGACGAGGTTTACTGCACTGTGTGTTACATCTGATGTAATTACATCATCCCACACCCACTAGGGAGCAGTGCAGAATAAAGCCGAAACAATTGTTGTGCTAATAAAACTTCTAGTTACACTCTATCTTCCATATCAATCATTTAAAATATATACCTACATATATACATATATATATTTGGAATTTACAGGAAAACAAAAGACAAAGACAGGTATATAAACAACAAACAGGTGTATTAGTTTAATGCTCGGGAAGGTGAGAAAGTCTTTTACATTTCGAACCTACACTCTTCAACAGAAAGGAACACGAGGAAATAAACAGAGAGAATAAAAAAGCTTTTGGAGCTCACGCACAATCATGGCAGCTGGATATATATATACATATATATATATATATATATATATATATATATATATACACACACCCGGTGCAAGCTATGGACACATAAGAGGTGCAGCAACATCAAAGGCAGGTTAACTAGCAAGTTAGTTTTTGTTTGTGGCAGATGTTCAGGTGCAATAAAGACTGCAAACAAACAGGAAACAACTTCTATCTCATTCCAGGGTGAAAAACTAGAGGTAGTCGATAGCTTCCGCTATCTGGGCGACCAAGTTAGTAGTGGGGGTGGGTGCGCTGAAAGTGTAGCTGCTAGAATAAGAATAGCCTGGGCAAAGTTTAGAGAGCTCTTACCCCTGCTGGCGACAAAGGGACTCTCACTCAGAGTAAAAGGCAGACTGTATGACGCATGCGTACGAACAACCATGCTACATGGCAGTGAAACATGGGCTGTAACTGCTGAGGACATACGTAAGCTCGCAAGGAATGAAGCCAGTATGCTCCGTTGGATGTGTAATGTCAATGTGAATACCCGTCAGAGTGTAAGTATCTTGAGAGAAAAGCTGAACATTAGAAGCATCAGTTGTGGCGTGCAAGAGAGACGATTGCGCTGGTATGGACATGTGGTGAGAATGGAGGAGGATAGCTGCGTGAAAAAGTGCCACACCCTAACAGTTGAGGGAACCCGTGGAAGAGGTAGGCCCAGGAAGACCTGGGCTGAGGTGGTGAGGCAAGACCTTCGTACATTGGGCCTCACCGAGGCGATGACTACGGACCGAGACCTTTGGAAATGGGCTGTGCGTGAGAAGACCCGGCAAGCCAAGTAAGATCGTTGCCAGTGCCCCTGGACTGGTTCTTGTGCGGGTGGCACATGAGATGCACCATTTTGAGCGTGGCCGTTGCCAGTACCGCCTGACTGGCTCCTGTAGGATTTTCGAGCGAGATCGTTGCCAGTGCCCCTGGACTGGCTTGTGCGGGTGGCACATAAAAGACACCATTTCGAGCGTGGCCGTTTTCGTGCGGGTGACACGTAAAAGCACCCACTACACTCTCTGAGTGGTTGGCGTTAGGAAGGGCATCCAGCTGTAGAAACTCTGCCAAATCAGACTGGAGCCTGGTGTTGCCATCCGGTTTCACCAGTCCTCAGTCAAATCGTCCAACCCATGCTAGCATGGAAAGCGGACGTTAAACGATGATGATGATGATGATGATGACACCAACTTCACTCTCCCCTTTGGGATCAAAGGATATCTACAAAACATGAAGTTACTTTCTACAGTACTAAAAGAAATTCACTCTTCTCCAGCAGTGTTGAATCATATACCCTATTTTCAGCTTATAGAAAGAATGCCGGCATTCTATGGAGGTAAAAGAGTGAATATTGAAGTTGAAACAACTACTGGGGTTTATCTCTTAAGTTCTTAACATTGCTGCTCCTGTTTTGGCAAGTAAACTTGAACCCTTCTCTGAATGCCAAGATATTGCTTCTTTCATGATCATTGTTCTGCTGAACTTTCTTCCCTCGTTCCTTCTCTCAAAGTTGCTAATCAAATGCCTTATCTTTCTATAAATCCTCATTCATTTATTGTTGTTGACCCTCTTGTAAAAAGTCTCTACTCAAGTCACTTTCTTTCCTTGAACATGTGCCTTATGAAATTCTCTTCCTTCATGTTTCCATGAGAGATACAACCTTAATTCTTTGAAATCTTGTGTTGATCATTTCCTCATTTTATGGCAGTTTCTCATTAGACATTGCTTTGCTTTTCCTTTGCATCTCTTAACAAAACAAGCAGTTGCTTGAGGCCTCTTCATTGGCTGTTTATATGCCATACTGTTGGGAGTGACTTCCGAAAAAAAAGAAAAAAAGAAAGAAAAAAAAGCTCTGTAGATATCTATGCCATTTCCCACAACCTTCAGAAAGCTCCTGTCTTATAGTCAATATAGTTTTCACTCCAGATAATTGACAGTTGACACAGAACTCAGTATTCACCAACAGCAGGAGGAATGTATAGAACAAATTTAATCCTAGAGTAGTTATATACAATTTAAAACACAGAAATACACTCCATTACAGAATACTTGTCCTATTGATGGGATTGTGCAATGATTAACAAAAGACCAAAGTATTAGCATCCTGAAAGTGGAAAACACCAGACTGTCAAACTGTCACTTAACCATAGACATTAGTCTTACCTAATTGCCATGTTGTCTTCTCCCATCAATAGCACATCCTCATACAAGCACCGTCGTACCTATCTATACTCACTTAGAATCTGCCCTAAGCAATAAACACACTCATTTCAGATGTTTCTCACTGGAATTCTACAGGATATGTGCTGCCATCAATTTCTAACTACAGTTTCTTGAAACCATATTAAATTGATTACTCCAGCTTCTTTTCATCTTCCATTCCCATATAACCGAAACATGATATACAATAATTATTGTGTTTTGTATTGTAGAGAAAAAGCAAAAAAAAAAAAGCAATAATGCATCAGCCAAATAATGAACTCAATACATTTTATAGAGAATTTTATTTATTTTGGTTGGAAAATGGAAACGGTTACTTTGAGCATTTCACCTTGTAAGCTTTTTTAAACTGTAAAAAGAATGGAGATGAATTTTTTCAGATACAGAAAATTATGGGTCTTAGAATTGTGGGACACACACACACTACTTTTATACACAGAAAACACCATATATATATATATATATATATATATATATATATATATATATATATATATATATATAAAGATAAATAAAAAAAAGCCTAATAAAATATAAATACTGATATTCTGAAATTCCATAATGATATTCCCATATGTTTTATAATATATTGCAATATAAAGCTGGTTGCCTTGTATATCATATATACATATAATTTGAGCCCGGGTATCGTTGCATGCCCTATCAACTATGAACTAAAACTATACTCCTTTTTTGATATTTCTAAAAAATTTGCTTAATATATAAGGAATATCAAAGTTAAATTACAATTAATGCACCAAAACATCACAGACAAACTAAATAACATTTGTCTCTCCTGCTTGTTTGTAGTAGAGAAATGATATCTACACTTTTCATTTAGTTACATGATATACAATGTATTTAGTTGACTTTCTTCTTCTCTCTCTCTCTCTTTCTCAGTAGTAGAAACTATCTTTTCTCTTTTTTGCTCTCTTCATAACAGTGTATATTCCATTGTCACTCCTGTTTTTCTCCAGCTACTTTTTCAATCCCTATTCCTAGCTACCTCTCACACTCCCTCTTTGTCTTTCCCTTCAGACTCCCCCCCCCCCCCCACACACACACACACATACACACTGTTTTTTCCTAGAACATCTGAGCACACGATATATGATAAATAAGAGGTTCGATATAAAAATTATTCAATTATTTGAATATAGCTGTACAAATTTCGAAGAGATTGTTTTTATAACATTTTCTTTTCTAAACTCCAAATATATTTCGAAAGATTTAAAATTTATGTAAAAATAAGCTTCTGAATATCTGAAATATCAAACTTTTGTTCATAAATAAAAATAAAAAATTTAAAAAGCTTGGGGAATGTGATTTATTCAAATATGGGTCCTTAAACAGCACAGTAACATGTATTGATCAGATCAAAATGCCATGGAGCTAAAAGGAAAACTTATGATAAACAGTAAATAAAAATCCAAACAATTGATGGAATGTATTGATATTTTGTATTGAGTTGTTCCAAGTACTAATACCGAATATTCAGCTATAGAAGTTATTGACACTTTGTATAATGTTCTTCTTCCACATAGTGATAGTCTAGTACCATTGTAAAAGCAATATCTGATAAATCAGTATTTTTCAAACCATTTTTGGTCATAAGCCTTTGCAACAAATATATTTTTCTATGATCTGGGCAAGGTAGATTGTCAGATATTGAAAATTTTAGAATATCATATAAATGTAGTTGTCACTGATAAAAAAAATAATAAAAATAAAAAAATTCTATAAAAATAGTTTAAAACGCAAATCTTTTATAACATGATGTAAGCTTCGAAATTTACACTATCTCACTAAAGTAAGCCAAGAATAACATTTAGAATTTCGTATACTTATTTATGTTTCTCATAATATGATTTGAAAATAGCTTTTTACTGTATTTGAAAAAACAGAATATTTTAAAACTTCACCGCAATATACTACTGACCAAAAGATATGATCAGATAAAAACACTCAACCCAGATTCTTATTACAATGACTTTTCTTATAATGAAGGAGCAGGTGCCTGTAATAATTAGATTGTTACTATGATACAGCACCTAACATATGTCAGTCACTTATGACTTAGAGCTTTTCTCTCTCTCTCTCTCTCTCTCTTCCATTGCTCTTTTCTATGTCAAAAGGTATTCATGAAATGCTTTCATGATAATAACAAATGATTGTGTGAGTTCATCCTGGTAGCCATTGGCTATACATGAGACACACATGCTCATCTTAGCACAGTGGGAATAAACAAACTAGGAACACCAGAATGTTTTAAGTAACTACAGCCAACAAAATATAAACTGTGTCTAGAAAATGTGTGGAGAGTCTTTTACGGTTCCCATCCACTTATGATTGTGAACAAAAAAATTTTAACCTTTCTGAAATGTAACATTAAATTATTTCTTATATAAGCACAAGCCCAGAAATTTTGGTGGGATAGTTGATTATATTAACTCCAGAACTATTTAACTGACCTTAGAAAGATGAATGTAAAAGACTACCATGGTAGGAAATTGACTCATTCAATTAAACAGCAAACCATGTTCATCATCTTTTCTACAGTATCCAACCATTTTCGCTGTATTCTCTACACAGAAAATGCCAAAACTGCCAGACATGAGGAAGTGGTACATTGATACTAAAAGCTTGAGAACTATTATTCTAAGGTATACACATCCTCTTACATATTTCAAATGCAACTCCTTAATGTGAAATGAAGGACTGGACATAAATAATGGATTGTGAGAGTAACTGTTCCTACAGCTATATTAAATAGTTCCATTGACTCAACAGCCATTTAAATGGTCAAATGCATTCTCTATAAAGCTACACAATATCCGAAAAATGATTTACACCCTTTTAATGCTACTTCATTTGTACCAACTACATAGCAGCATAGTAAGATAGTTATCCATCACCATTATCATTTACCATCCGTTTTCCATGCTGTCATGGGTTGGACAGTTTGACAGGAGCCAGCTAGCTGAAGAGCTGCTTTGGCTCCATTTTGTTTGATTTGGCATGGTTTCTACAGTTGGATGCTCTTCCTAACATCAGCCACTTTACAGGGTGTACCGGGATGCTTTTTATGAGGCACCAGCACCAATGCTTTATATGTAGCACCAGCACAAGTGCTTTTACTGTGACACTAGCACAAGTGCTTTTTACATATCTCTTGGAAACATCTGCACAAGTAATCTTAGACATTTCACTCCCAGCCCAATGCCTGTTAACTGCACATAGAGCCTGGCATCATTTTAAACTCTAGCTTCACATTTTGCTCATTTTGCTTTTATCTCTGTTATATTACCAGTGACAATATATGATGTGTGTGTGTGTGTGTGTGTGTGTGTAACAATATATCACAGTACTAAATATAGCCGTATAACAATAAATGATGTAATAAGAATTGGTTACCTTCTTATAACCATTCACACAATAACAATCCAATACTCCAGAATCAATAATGAGACTCACGCTCTCACAGTTCGACCTCAGCTATCTACTGGCTCATTCTATTTATAAAACTCATCCAGTCCACTGACAGCCACGTGTGGGGGTGTCAGTTCACTCCAAAACAATCTCGTAGGCACTACAGATACCTTCTGGTGTACAAATTTTTATTCAGAAACAGTTTCTTTTCCAAATCAGAGGAGCTAGAGCCCATAACATGTTACAGGGACTCCAAGACTGAAGGAAGGGAGAAAAAAGGTATTCCTGAATGAAAAACCTGATCCCTATCCTTGCAACAGAGTGGACTCTGCTAAGGCACTCATGATACCAAGTGGTGGTATTAAACCAAGCAGCGGGTTAATTCTATTACCCAAGAAGGGTATGGCAAGATTTGAACTCAGAATGCAATGGAGTGGAACAAATACCCCAAGGCACCAAGTTCACTATTCTTATATATCTACCAATCCACTGCCTCGGATTCGTACTTTTAATCAACACCCAAAAGATGAAAGAGAAAGTTGCCCCATTGATGGGATTTTGTATATATAAGGACATCTGTTTGTTCTCATATGTCCAAACATATTTGTGCTCTTGTTGTAATTATTATATCATTGCAATATTTACTAATGTATTGAATGTCATTATTGTCATTTGAGAAATTTTAATTGTTGTTCCAGTAACTTCAGCTGCAAGAACTTTCCATTGTATTATATTTCTATACAAATTCAATAAGTTGAATTGAATTGCGATTTATAATGAGGCTGTGAATGTGAATGAATACATGCCAAAAACGGACACTCACCGCTGACTGATTCTTTAATTTAATGAAATACCAAAGCATGGTAGAGTACTGGAGATTTGCCTTAAGTGGTCACTGTCTGACCTTTTAAACACTTGATGACTTAGAGTTACGGAAAGAGACAGTTGACTCCTTTTTTTTTTTTGTATTTATTTTTATCTTTTTCAGTAGTTAATGAGTGAAATCTAACGTCTATAGCTTTTTCCCACATTCATAGTCAAGGAGACATACAATATGGTAGGGTTAACATTGTTAGTCTTTCAGTTTAAATGATTATAGATTAATAGTTGTGAAGGGAAAAGCAGACAAAGAGGAATTTCCAGAAGGATAAAGTTCTGGGAAGTGAACAATGTTTAGGATGTGACTGATTAGGCATGGGTACTCTGGGAAATTACCCAGGTACCCCATAGATTTTAAATCCTAATGCTAACCCATGTATGCTGTAGTTGTACATCTTGAAGCCTTGGTGCAAAGCTTTGTACTGGCACCTTTAATGCTTTTAAGACAGCCTTGTTAATAGGTAAAAACACAGTGAAATCTTGTACTAAAATAAATACGTGGAATAAAATAAATAAAATAGGAAATGTAAACAATAGAAATATCACAAAATGAAGTTTCTCGTGGCAATAAAAATTGAAACAAATTTAATTTAATGTTTTATTTACTGAATGGAAATGACTGAGAATGACTGTTTGTTTTTATAATTTCCAGACAGTGAGGGTATTTATTGATATACTCTTTATTTACTGTTTTATTCACAGAATTGTGGCAAGACAAGTATCAATAAACAGACTGATGACCAAAGTAAGTACGACTACTGTTGGAATAAAATATTAACATACAAATATCTATTAATGGAAACAGATTAGCAAAAAAATTTTAAAAAACAGTTTTCCATCATCTTAGTCGACAATACATGTGTTGGAAACAGAGTTGTAAAGAACAGAATTGAGTGAAATTGTAAATGTTAATATGTTCTTTAGGGAGTAAATATATTCAAATCAGTGACAGATGAGAGAGATGGTGGGGAAATGGGATTTTCATAGCACAAGAGTCAACATAATAAATATACTCTAAATAGATCGTTGAAGTAAAATCCAGCTACAATCTATACATTAATCTGTCATTTTTTTTTTTATATATTTTTCCTTCCTCTCTGCACTTAATAACTTGGTTTTATACTGATCCTAAAATAACATTTCATTCTGATGATCATTAAAGTACTGCTGATCTATTCCTACAGGAATTATTATTACGTGTGTGTGTGTGTGTGTGTGTGTGTGTGTGTGTGTGGCTGAGGGAAGGGGTGGGGGTAAAGAAATTAGTTACTTTTACATGATGTATTAACCAATGACTGAAATTTGCATGTGTGTTGATAAGTAGAGTCTATCTTAGCTGAGTGTTTTCTTTTTTTCTTTTTCTTTTTCTTTTTAAAGCACCTGATCAACAATTTCTTCATTGAAAAATCATACAGCAATGACATTCTTATCTGATAAATAGAACATTATTCTACCACAAATAGACTTTAAAAATTAGTTTAAGTCTTTAAAATAGAGAAAAATGTGATAATTTTTTTGAAAAATTATTATTATTAATTAACCTGATTAAAGCTTTTATATTACATATATATATATATATATATATATATATATATATATATATATATATATATATATATATATGTATGTATGTATGTATGTATGTATGTATGTATGTATGTAATTCATTATGATCATTAAAAAAATGTGAGTGTAAATTCAACTCAGATATTTAATGTAATAATCTGATCCAGTATTAAATACATCAATGAAATTTCCTCCATTTTCAATGCTATCAAGCTATACTTTGCACATTACTATATATAGAACACTGTAATAGATATGCCAAATTGTTTCATACATATGTGATTTTAAAAGAGAAAAGTAGAAGGAGAGTGAAAAAGGAATTGCTCGATTGCTCTACAAGTTCTGTTTTTAGTTCATACGCAACAGCAGCAGCCTAAGAAGATTTTTTTTTTTAATTCAATCAATAAGACAGTATCTGTACAATTGAGCATAAATTTTTTAAAATAAATGTAGCAAAAAAGAAAAAAAAAAAAAAAAGCATGGAATCTAACTCATTCTTATCTTGGCTGCTGAACTTATACAGAGTAACATTTTATTTTATTTAAAAAAAAAATTTTTTGATAGGTATGTTACAGTATTTTTCTTTTATTAAATTTCATTGCTCTTTGTTCAGTCTTTGTTGTATTAATCAGCAAGTATTCAACACATTTTTTTTCACGGCAACTATATGTATATATCTTAAGGGGACTGCAATTGTTTTCTTTTATGTTCATTACATATAACTGTACCAACACTGTGTATATGTCCTTGTTACATACACATACATAGGTACACACACACACATACAAATACAAATATATATACATATATATATATATATATATATATATATATATATATATATATATATATACATATATACATATAGAGAGAAAGAGATATAGATATATGTCCATGTATGTATGTACGTATGTGTATATAACCTCTTGAACAAAGGTTGTAGGGAACTTTCAAAATTGAACTTTACCACTAACCTCACAACCACTATCAAATTATTCCCATTAAGATGGAGTTAAATGAAAAGAGGGGGAAAAACTGACTCATATTTCATTTTGCATTTGAAAAAAAACTGAAAAAAAAAAGAAACAATGATAAAAACCAACAAAATTTTAGCTTTATACTTCCTATAAAAGTATCACTATTGTTACAATGATTAATTCACTTTTCCTATTTTAACCTTATATATATACACACATATACATTTGGTACATGCACATACACATGCTCTCTGTTTTCTCCCCTGAATCTTGAAGTCAGCTTCAGGAATCAAGCCAAAATTCATTAAAACTCAACAGGCATTCTTCCTTTTTCCATCTAAGAATACACATGGAATTAATGCATAGTTGCTGGGTTTGCTTAAAATCACAGCCAGATCTCCTTCAACCTGTCCATATGTTTGTGATCAAATGCTTTCAATCTGAAATTCTATCAAAATGACACAACCTTTTGATAAGGACGGTAATCAAACACTCATGTCCAACCTACAGTAACACTACAGACTAATTTTTTTTGCTAGTTCTTTTGCAGCTTTCAGTTTTTGATCTGTGACCATGCTGGAGCATTGACTTAGGGTAAGGATGTTGATTGATTTTTGTTTTTTGACTTTGGTATATTTTGTCTAGTATTTATTTTACCAGTCACTATTGAATTGAATTGGTAATTATTCTTTGGTGTAAAAGGAATGTAAGCTGCATAGATTAAATGCCACAGTATTTTTACTTAATGCACAAATTTAGCAGTAATCCTTTGCACTCTCTCTCTCTCACACACACACACACACACACACACACACACACACACATGCATATTTACAAATGTGTATGTATATACATATTTAACCCTTTCGTTACCAACCCGGCTGAAACCAGCTCTGGCTCTGAGTACAGATGTCTTGTTTTCATAAGTTCTGAATTAAAATCTTCCACCAAACATTAGTCACAATTTATGTTCCTAACACTAGCTGAATGATAACAAAGTTATTTTACTAAATTCTTTGTTATATTTAAAATTAATTGAAAGAAACACAAAGCATCTCAAAATAAATACAGTAACCAAAGGGTTAAATACATACACACAACCCAATGCCATAGCAACCGAGGTAGGCAGATGCAGCCCACCCTAACCTTTGGGCTGGCTGGTGCCCATCCTCTTTTGCTATCATGAGGCTTTTTTGGAGCTGGATTTTCTAAGGGGAACATGCCCTTGCTTACCTCCAACCTCAGTTTCTAGACATAAGCGGTCCCAAGACCAAGGCCTCTACCATGACTTTTAAGAAATGTAGTAGAAAACTAGCTCAGGAAGACAGGGACACTACTCCCTAAGACCCCTTTTGGAGTCCCCTACCTGGTACTTATTTTATTGACCCAGAAAGGATGAAAGGCAAAGTTGACCTTAGCTGAATTTGAACTCAGAACATAAAGATGGATGAAATATCACTTAGCATTTTGCCAGGTGTTCTAACGATTTCTTCATAAATTGCCATCAAAAAATGTTTGGCATATACCAGAATATTGCTCATAACATCAACAAAGCTTTTAATTGAGTTTCACAGGTTCCAACTAATCACTGTTTTTTGGCATGGAACCATATTTCAAAGAGAATGCAAATTGCTCTATCAAACTTGCCCCAGGTTACAAATCTCATGGTCGTGTTCTCCTGGAAGTTCCAAATCTTAAGTCAATTCAACTTGAAGCCATTTCTACCATTTCAAACGATGCTGCAACACTAAATTACTCTTAGAACAGCCACAACAACACTGAGTCTCACCTGAAAATCTACAACCATTAGCTTCTTCCATCAAGCTTAAAAGGATTATGTTAAAATAGAATTAACTAAATCTTCTTTTGAAGATAAATCAATTTAAAAGCAAATACTGTTTTTCTATTCTGTAAAACAAATATGAATTTGCTTTTTAAAGTCATCAAACGAGATTTAAAATTATCTATATTATATACTTATAAAATCGTTTCTGTCAGCAGCTCCAAACCTGAAAAACACTATATCTTCCCATATCTATATTTTAATGTCAAAATCTACAAAAATGACAGACAATAACTCTACTTAACACCAGTATCTGTAAACTTCAGGTTAGATCTTATAAATCACATTTTACTCATATATAAGCTGTACATACTATTCTTCCCTCAAACGCAAAGTCTTTCACTCTCTATATCTAACTTATATCTGCTTTACATATTTCCTGAAAGTGATGTCTGCACATCTGAAGAATCCACTTTTTCCAAGACTCATTGGCTACATTAATAAAAAAGAAAAATTCTAATTAGCTTAGGAAGTCACTGGCCCACTCCATTTTCTTAAGTTCATTTGCTCTGCCATTCTCAAGACTTCTTAACCTTTTAGCATTTAAATTGGCCATATCCAGCCAAAATATTCAACCTGTTTTATGTTCAAGCCAGCCATATCTGGTTTTTCCCACTTACCTTATGATATCATTCTTGAAATAAATAATCACACCATTGAAATTTCAAAGCTACAAGATAACACATGACTAATTCAAATCAATATCAATAAATAAGCATTACACTTGATAGAGTAATCTGAATGCTAAAGGGTGAAATCACTTATAGTATTTCATCTGTCTCTCTGTCCAGTTGGCGTTGAAGCCATTTATCTCAGTTCACTTTTCTCTCAAGTTATTGTCATCAGTGATTTAAATACACACAAGTGTAGCTGTGTGGTAAGACATTTGCTTCCCAACCACATGATCCTGGGTTCAGTCCCACTGCATGACACCTAGGGCAAGTGTCTTCTTCTACAGCCTCAGGCTGATCAAAGCTTTGCAAAAGCCAGGCAAAAACTGAAAGGAGCCCAACTTATGTATAGATGTGTGTGTGCTGTGTTTGTATCCCACCACCACTTAACAACCAGTGTTGGTGTATTTACATCTCCATAACTTAGTGGTTTGGCAAAAGAGACTGACAGAATAAGTACCAGGCATTAAAAGAAATAAGTTCTGGAGTCAATTCATTTGACTAAAGTTCTTCAAGGTGACTCTTGAAACAAGTGAAAGAATAAAAAGAAACTATTCTTCACCCTCTCACTCCCACCACACTTAGCATGAATACCAGGAAGAGCACTCAGAGAGCACAAACCTCCACCAAGGCAACACCAACATCCTTTCAACGATTAGCCAGAGATGAATTTTAAAATAAGGATATCTGAAATAACCTTGACTGCTCTCACAAATGAGAATACTAAAAATGAACCAGACCACTCTCAAAAATTAAGTAAAAAACCGGAAAAATAATCCAGAATCCTTGTCCGGTACCAGATCAATCCCAAAATCTAATCAGTTCATGCCAGTCATGAGGCCAAATATCCCTGAAAGTTTCATCCGAATCCATCCAGTGGTTCTTGTGATATCTTGTCCACAGACAAACAAACACAACTGAAAACAATACCTCTGCCATCGCTGATGTGGAGATAATTATGAAGTGTCTGAACCAATTAGTCTCATTAGCTGACCAACACACTTGGTGATTCTCCAGGCTCAAGGATTACTCTCCCATAATAGTCTTTATCTCCATAGGATTATCTGCTTGATATAACTCACTTCACAAAAAAATTACCATAAAATGAGAACCTGACACTGACCTGCCATCACTCTATAACAGTGATCTCTTGAGCTGATACCTGTTGTCTTCACATTCTTCAACATTTTTCTTTCATGTGATATCCACTCCACCTTACAGAAACTTACAACCATGTATCTGCGGACCTAAAAAAAAAAAAAGGGCTGTGCCCTCTCTGACCTTGATAACTGCTGATCTATTGTACTCATTTCCAGCATGTCAGAACAAGCAGGGGGAAAATTTATAAATGAAAATCCCAGTCCTCACTTTGTCTTTTTCCCTGTTCAGCATCTATCATCACCGTCATAAATTTTATTAATAGTGAGTGATCCTAGAGCGTCCCCTTTATGTGTCCATCACCCTTGGACAATCTTCTTTCATTGAGTTGTCATAGGTTTGTGATTTCATCCATGATTTTGTCTGAACTGACATAGAATTTAAACAAAAGGATAGTGAGCTGAGGGAAGTAAATAATCTATCATCAGTATTTGACAGAAGCATAAGGACACGGAGCTTATATTGATAGAAAAACAATGTATGATGGATGGAGTTGAGCTGACTCTGAGTGAGTTATTTCTTGAATAACTGAAAGATACAGAGGAGACAACAGAAGATTACATGAGCCTGAATACCCAGATATTTCCTTATAGCATTTGTGCTACTTGCAACGACTGTAGTAACATACAACAATGCTAAATATTATTTTTGGTCTCCATTCAAGAGACTTACATACGTAGTTAGATAATAATTAGTCCATCAAGCATCTATCATATCCTTATGTTGTCTTCCTTCAAAAAACATTTATGCAACCTTTTTGTCCAGATGATACGAGATAATGTGTTGATAACAATCTTGGATTAAGCCGATAGCTTGGATTTGTTTTATTGGGAAAATAGACTCCCATAGTGTTTCTGCTTCTTTCTTGTTTTGGAAGAATATTTATAAATAAAATAATCGATTGAAAATGAAAAGAGTATAATTTGTTCAAGTCTGATTGGCCATGAGGGAAATTAATTTGGATGTCAAGTTAATTTGCATAGGAAGGATGCTAAATGTACTTTGATATATCTTTTAGGCAGTTAAAGCTTTGGTTCCAATAAGACCAGGTTTCTTCATTTAACTTTTTTGATTCTGTATTAATGCTGAAACTTCTCAGAACATTATACACAATAAAGTTGCATTAGGAATTCACTTAAACACACTGTATGCTTTTCTTTTCAGGATTGATATGGAAAACTGAAAGTGATTTTAAAACTTGTTAAGAGGTCAAGAGTCCAGAGTCTTGAAGATAATCCCAATAAATCAATTGTTTAGATAATATTATGTGTGCAACTTAATCAGTGACAGAGGTGATTTGATGGTACAAAAATATGTAGATATATCTTATAGTAACTGGAATATATTTAGAGAGCCTCCTTTTAACAACAAATGAGCTATCTCTTTGCATAAAAGAATTATGTTGTTGCATAGCAATAAATAAGATCCCCAATTCCTAGCAAGACATGAACAGAGAATGATTAATAGAATGTATAAGATAAGCCCGAAAGATAGTTATAGATGAGCTGAGAAAAAGATGTAAGAGTATATGCATGTGTGTGTGTGTGTGTTTGTGTATTTATAAGTATGTCTATGTGTGTGAATTAATCTGTGTTTAAAGTATCATTTTAAATAAAAACTGACAATCGTCTCCAAGACATCTGCTTTAATTGCATTCACAAAATTGCTGTTTGGAATTCTCAAGTCTCTATTATGTGGATTCAAAATCTACAACTGTAACAGGAATTGGAGAGCAGCCAAGTTGTTGATTAATAATGCTACTCTGGGGGGGATACTGCATGTGATTGAAATATTAATGGATTTGATTAAACCAATAAAATTTATATAGAGGAAAATATAAAATATTGCATCTGTTAGCTTGAGCAGTGTAGCTGTTACATATTTCTGTATTACATCATGTATTTATTCACCTCCATCATATTCAACATAGCTTTCTTAATAATGAATTGTGCAGTTGGTGCAACAATATACTGTGCATGCCAATTTTCAATTCATTTTTCATGTTCAATATGGCTTTATTGTATGTATTTTATTTGCCCCCTTTATATTATATATTAGAAATTTTCTAATATTCTATGAATCATCCTCATCATTATCCTTTTAGGTTTCGGTTTTATAACAGCTGCACCACGCCCCTGAATACCATATGAGGCAACTAAAAGGGCTGATGACAGGAAGGGCATCCAACTATAAAACACTGCCTTACAAAATCTGTCTAACCCATGCCAACATGGAAAATTAGATGTAAAACAATGATGGTGATTTTATTTCTTTTTATTAATATTTATATAAGTTGGTTATGTCTTCTTCGATTGAGCATTTCATCATTTGGTGCAGTCCTTTGTCCTATTCATTAAGAAGTTCCACCTCTTGAAATCAGGCTTCACCACATCTTTCTATATTTCTCTTGGTCTTCCTCCAAACTAGTGCCTTCCACTTGGCATTTATTTACTGAACTCTCACCTTTCACACACATTATATATCTGTACCAGCATAGCCTCGATTCTTATACACTATATTTCATTTGTTTTATGCCCAGCCACTTCTCTCTGCTAACGTTATACAAGGGGCTGCTAAAAAGTTCCTGGCTCTGGGTAAAAAGAAAATACAGGAGAATCAGTTAATTATGGTTTTACTCAACATATTGCCCTCTGAGATTCACACACTTATTGCAGTGGTCCTTCAGTTTTTCTAAGTCCTGTAAAAGAACTCGAAAGGTTGGGCCTCCAACCAGGCCTTTCACAATACCCTTAAAACCAGGAACTTTTCAGCACTCCCTCATACATCTAACACAGCTTTCTATTCTTATTTCTTTTTAGCTTTTACACAAATAGAAAATCAGAGAGGCAATATTGGGCCTCATGGAGGCAAAGTGGCTGAGTTTCTTTCGAGGGTTGGGCCTCACAGAGGCAATGACCAAGATGTTTGGCATTATGTTGTGCTTGAGAAGAAGACCCATGAAGCCGAGCAAAATTGCAGTCATGGCAGATATTGGCGTCACGCAAATTGGCACCTGTGCCGGTGGCACATAAAAGCACCCCGGTGTCACGCAAATGGTACCCATGCTGGTGACACATAAAAGCACCCATTACACTCTCGGTGTGGTTAGCATTAGGAAGAGCATCCAACCAAAGAAAACCATGCCATCAGACTGGAGTCTGGTGCAGCCTTCCAGCATGCTAGCCCGGTCAAACCATCCAGCCCATGCCAGCATGGACAATGGACGTTAAAAGATGAGGATGATGAATCTAAAGATACCATTCACTAAAAAGACAACAGGCAAGTTAGTAGTGTTAACATATTCACTGTGGGGAACATTAAAACCTAACTAGAAATAAATAATTATGTTTTTGTGATAAGAAAAAATAATGCTAGTCATTGATTGATATCATTATCATAATCCAGCAAGTATGGAAGATAATTCAGGATAGATTACAGTACAGTCTTATCATGGCCTTATCAGCAAAGCATAGCCTTCACCAATGCTGATATCATTTTGAATTACATAATCTCTAAACAAGTCTATTTTCTTCTTCTCACTAATTCACAATTTTGCATATTTATTTAGTAATTCTCTTAACCCTACTTCTTAAAATATAGATAAGGTTGATTTGCTGGTGAGGCTATTACGAATCAGAAACATGTCCAGAGTTTTCTCCTGTACTTAACCCAAATAAAACCAAACCTAAAAATGAACACACTAGCAAAACTTCCAAATAAATTGCAATCAAAAATATTGAAAAGACAAGCATGTATAGGAAAGAATCAGTTTTACAATCCAAATATTATTCACATGCTATTGTTGCTGTTTTAGCCCCTGGTCAGCCCTATCTGTGTCAATGTTTGTTCAAGAATATTCCAGCCATGATTATTTCTTCTTTTACTCAGCTGAATCTAGGTCTACATTATCTAACATGTCCATTTTTTTAAGACAGTGAGATATGCACCAAGTGAGATTTCACGACTTTTGCCAATGGGTCAGTGAATATCACAAAATTGAAAGGTTGTAATGAAAGAGCAACTTGGTAAAACTTCATCAAAAATACTGCTGACTTGGTTGTTAACTCTTAATTCATAAATTCAGCAACTGATTAAGTGCTTTGATTAAACAAATGACTCATCAGTATAACTGGATGATGAATGTCTAAGGGAGGAGGCAACACAAATATGAAGTAAAAAATAAAAATGGTGTTTGAAATTCCTTTGATAAATTACTTAAATTATTACAGCGGATGGAATTGAGTAAAATTCTAGAAAAGCATTTGATATCTGGAAAATTACTTGACCCCGATGGGAGTTGTATTTTAAGATCTGAACATTATTATTCCATCTTTTATCAAAAACCATGCAGAGGTAGAAGAATATTTCATAGAAATGAAGAGACGGTAAACAAAAATATTTAAAAAATAACGATTTAGAGATATGACAACATCAACTGATATTTGCTTCAGTGCGGCAGTTGCAAACATTCTTTAATGATGACATAACTGTGATAGAAGTTTATAATAATACTAGTAATTAAGTAGGATTATTTTCCTAATTATTTGTACATGATTATACCAATACAAACGTTACCAAACTGATTGTAAACTGGGTAATGTTTTCTATTTGCATATTCATATCTAAAATTAAATGGAAATTAAACATCCATTTGCATAGATTTCCAAAATTAAAAGATGAAGCTAAATTTCCAGCCATTATTCTAAAAATAATAATTATGGTGATGAGAAAATAAATTATTGTCACATGGAATTATAATTAATTCATAGAAGTAGAAATATTGTTACAGCTTGAATATAACTTTAAAACACTATTTAAACTAAAGGTGGAGCACTTACAGCTTTTGATGCTCTTAAATGCAGCCTCCTGGTTTTGTATGAAAAAAATACATTTTTTGTTGATTGTATAGCGTTACATATATTTGTGATAATTTAAGAACATCATAAAAAATATAAGACAGTTTCATTGGTATTCCTAACTTTAATGTTTCATAATTACATTTTCACAATATGATCATACTCTTTCTTTACAACTCATAATAAAATGTTCTTCAATACAAGCTTATTAAAATATACTTATTTTCAATGTGACCTTCAGATTTATAAAAAAAAACATTCCCCAATTCCTGATCTAAACCTTTCCTATTGATATAAGGACTAAATAGTCAATAACTTGAAAGGCATCAATCCATTTTCATTTGCTTCAACAACAGAAGCAAATATAATTTACACAAACACATGTAAATTATTTTATATAAACCTAAAATTATTTTGAAGTTTATTTCTTTTATTCTAAAATGTTATGTCTGGTCTTAAATTATTTAGACAACTTGTATTGTAAATTAATTTTTAGGATATATTATTATCATTTAACATTTATAATTTTTGTGGTGGCATTGTTTGGACTGGTCTATTGTACAACATACTATCAATGGTTTTAGTACGTTGTCATCTCATCCTGATATTTGTCCTCTCACTTCTGTGTCTGATTTTGTCATAGACATTGCTCAAGTAAAACACTTTTACACACACACACACAATAGGCTTCCAAATCCACTCACAAGGCTTTGGTTCGCCTGAGGCTGTAGAAGAAGACACTTGCCCAAGATGCCACACAGTGAGACTGAACCCAGCACCATGTGGTTGGGAAGCAAACTTTACCACACAGCCATGCCTGTACCTATAAATATTTAAATATTGTGCCTTTAAATATCCAAATATTACTCACTTTAACACTACTTCCTGGCTCTTGGATGCTTTTAGCAGAGACCACTCTCTTGCAATCATTCAAATGAGTTCAATATGGTCCGAAGTTATATAATTCAGTATATTGGTGCACCACTTACTACTGTATCAACCTCTGAGTCATGTTTCGCTTCCTCTCTTCATCTTCCATCAGTCTTGGAGACACTACAAAGGTTTCTCCTTCTCATTTTGCTTTTTTTATAAATCCTAGTTCAAGTGTATGTCTGTTGCATATATCATACTGTGGAGATGCAATGGCCCAGTGGTTAGGACAGCAGACTGGCAGTCAAAGGATCACGGTTTCGATTCCCAGACCGGGCGTTGTGAGTGTTTATTGAGTGAAAACACCTAAAGCTCCACGAGGCTCTGCCAGGGGATGGTGGCGAACCCTGCTGTACTCTTTCACCACAACTTTCTCTCACTCTTTCTTCCTGTTGTACCTGTATTTCACACTCTGTGTCATGCTGAATCTCCCTGAGAACTACATAAAGGATACACGTGTCTGTGGAGTGCTCAGCCACTTGCACGTTAATTTCATGAGCAGGCTGTTCCATTGATTGGATCAACTGGAACCCTCATCGTCACAACCGACAGAGTCCCACGATACGATACCATATACAATTTAAATACAAAACACTTTTATTCAAGTCATTTTCTTTCTTGTAGAGAGAAATTTATATTCTACATATTTCAAAAACATCTGGCAATCTTTTCTAAAAAATGATTCACTTTTGGAAGACAATTCAACAAGCAATCAAACCACAGCAGAACAATTACTTAGAAACAGATCAGTGAGTGTGAAGTAGAGTTCAGATATCAAAGAAACATTTGACAGTTTGACTTTTATACCAAGCAGAAATTCATGGAAGATATTCAGGGGTTGCAAAGTTATCTTAACAGGAGATCTATCAAATTCTCCCTTCTAAATCACTTTTCTGATCCATCCCCCATTAATGTGTCAATGCCACGCAGCTCAATATTCCACCTACTTCTATTATCAGCTTTAATTCATGTTCTAGTAAATGCCTATGAATACAAGCTGTGCTTCTTTACTGACAGATACACTGCTTACACCATTGGGTAAAAGGGAACTGGATGAATGACTGGACTATAAACATGTAAGCCATCAAAGTGAAAAACAATTGCTTTTATCAAAGGAAAGAAGTCCATCAGGTCTTGAATTCCACCATGGAAATTGAAGGCTATGCAGAAGCAATATGAAAGTCTTGGTAACACTAGACATCAAAATGACATGGGCAAACTATATTTCCACGGTATGCAACAGAAGTGGACAGTACTCAAAGCACAACTCAAAATATAAAAAAAAATATTTAAAAAAATTGGATAAGGAAATAAGGATCACAGTCCACAAAGTGCAAGTTTGGAGCATCAAGCAGGAAAGTTGTCAATCCTTGATGAATATTTCACATAGTGTAATCTTGTAATTCAACAGAGTCAAAAATAAGAAAAAAATCTCAGAATCATAACAATTAACGAAGCAGATGCTATTAAAATATTTGCAATCAGCAGATTATATCACAAGAGACTAAACAAACTAATCAATAGTTAATGGATTAGTTAGCAATAAACAAGTGAACTGTGATTAGTACGTGTGTGTTTTATTAGTACATGATGCTCCCAAAACACAACAATCTGTTTCAACACCCAGTTTCACATGAGAAATCTTGCAAAAATGAATACAAAATGAAATGTCACAAACTCTAGTCAAGCTAGCAAGAGACTTACAATCACTGCGGCAAGAACATCAACTCCACTTCAGGTGAAACTGCAATTCAAAAATAAGAAATACCAAGCTAAAAAATTTTTTTAAATTAAAAAGAAATTTATATAGAGATTAACGAACTTGAAAAATAAAAACAATGCACAGACACACACTCATCAACAGTGGCTACCACAAAACACACACAGCAACACCAGTTCCACACACACACACACACACACACACACACACACACACACACAGCAGCACCAGTTCCACACACACACACACACACACACACAGTAACACAAATACAAATGATGTTTAACAGCATAAAAATAACAAGATGGGAATCAGTTGCAGAAAGAAGCTGATTGAGATGGTTACAGATAGGCGTGACAAAAATTTTTTTTAACAAGCCAACAAATTAATCGAAAATTAATGGAGTAGTTAACAATAAAGAAGTGAATTGTAAATAGTGCGTGTTCATATTGGTTGAATGAACCTCTCAGAGAATAACAATATCTATTAACACATGGCTTCACATTGAAAATCTTGCAAAAAATAAAGACAAAATGATAGACAGACAGACAGATGAATGGCTAGAAAGAGAAAGAGAGGGGTGTTTGTACATGCATGCATCATCAGTATCTTCATCATCATTATACACATCTGCTTTTCCATGTTGACATGGACTGGACAGAACATTTTCGAGGTTGAGTTTTATAGTTGGATGTTCTTTAAGATGGCAAACCTTTTAATGGCCTCTTACAACATGCCACAATATGCTGTATCACTTCTAAAAATTAGGATATATATGTTATACATATAAACAACACATTTTTATTAATTTCATGATGCATATTAAATTCAACTAAATGACAGTAATATCAAAGCATTCTCAGTGACAAGGCAATTAATTTTTCTCTTAATGAGTTGTTACAAAATATCAGTGATAGAGGAGTTCATCTAACGTATAAATATTTCAAAACAAACATTAGGAACTTAAATGATATAAGCATTGCAATGACATAAAATTCAGCCGTTATATGATGACGAAGATAATGATGATGTATGCATATTAAAAACCACAACTTACTGTTTAACCAAATTAGACAAACAATCGATTAGTTAGTTGGATATTTAACTAATTGACTAATAGGAAAGAAGTGGAATTGAACAAGTGCATGTGTGAATAATATTCGCATAATGACTCTCCCTAGACACAGCAAAATTTGTTTCAACACACAAATTCGCATGAAGCATCTTGCAAGCCAGGTACAGAAATGAAGCATAGCATTGCATTTAACTCTCTATGGCATTATTGCTTCTAAGCTGAAATGAAGATAACAGAGAACATTCTGTAACTCTTTAGCATTTAGATTACTTTGCTAATTGTAATACTTATTTCTTCACACTGTTCTAAATTAATCATGCATTATCATGTTGCTTTGAGATTTCAAAGATGTGATTGTATATTTTCAGAATGACATTGTAGGGTAGATGTGAGAGGCCAGATATGGCCAGTTTGAACATAAAACGAGTAGAATATTTGGGCCAGACACAGCCCATTTAAATGGTAAAGGGTTAAGTTTCCATAATGTCTTTGAGATTCATTAATATCTTTTGTTCTTTTCTTGTTTCAGTCATTGAACTGTGGCTATGCTAGGGCACTGCTTAAGAAAAGAACATAATCAAGGCTCTAGGGAGATTCAAACCTTCAACCTCCAGGTCACCAGAATTCTGATTTATTAAAATTTTATTTTTATATTATGACAATATTATATATTTTATAAAGATGGCAAGCTGGCGGAATCGTTAGCATCATCATCATCATCATCATCATCATCGTTTAACGTCCGCTTTCCATGCTGGCATGGGTTGGACGATTTGACTGAGGACTGGTGAAACCGGATGGCAACACCAGGCTCCAATCTGATTTGGCAGAGTTTCTACAGCTGGATGCCCTTCCTAACGCCAACCACTCAGAGAGTGTAGTGGGTGCTTTTACGTGTCACCCGCACGAAAACGGCCACGCTCGAAATGGTGTCTTTTATGTGCCACCCGCACAAGCCAGTCCAGGGGCACTGGCAACGATCTCGCTCGAAAATCCTACAGGAGCCAGTCAGGCGGTACTGGCAACGGCCACGCTCAAAATGGTGCATCTCATGTGCCACCCGCACAAGAACCAGTCCAGGGGCACTGGCAACGATCTTACTTGGCTTGCCGGGTCTTCTCACGCACAGCCCATTTCCAAAGGTCTCGGGCCGCCAGCCAAAATGCTTAATATCATTTCATCTGTCTTTTGGTTCTGAGTTCAAATTCTGCAGAAGTCGACTTTTCTTTTCATCCTTACAGAGTCGATAAAATAAGTACCAGTTGAATACTGGAGTCGGTATGACAGACTTATCCCCTCCCCCAAAATTTAATATTTTACAATTTGGAAAACAATATCCACAGCTGCCAAGACTAACTAACTACTTCCATGTAACCTTAATTTCAGAAGAAATAATAAAAGAAAAAAGAAATGTAGCTATAAAGTGATTTTAATCACAAAATGCCTAAAATAAAATATCTTCTCAGCTTGAGAGAGAATTCTAATCAAGATAGTAATCTATAGAAACATCAAGAGAAATATTCTTAGCAACAATTATTATACTTGAATTGTGTGTAGTTTAGAGACCAAAGAGTTATATGATAGGATATAATTTAAATTACACCATATAACACTAAATCTTTGACAGAAATAGTAAATATATACTAAATTACCAGAAACAAGATATTGTTGTGGCTGTCTGATGGCACCACCATTTCTTATTTGAAGAGATAAAGTAAGACAAATGTACAGAATTCTCTCAGAGAAAAACATGTCAAGATTACAGAGCCTCTTTTTAACTTTAATCATTGTAACTTGTTTTGAATATATTTTTATTTTCTTTGTGTTTTTATGGAGAATTGTTGATGTTATTTTTGGACTGAGGAACTTGCCAAAGTTTAATTTTAGAATAAAATTCACTGTGTAGAGTAGGTTAAAACAGATTTGCTTGAATGCTCTGATGAATTAATTAGATATTCTATTTATTAAAGACATAATGTCAGTTATTCATACACACACACACACACACACACACACATACTTATATATATACATCTTTTATCTTTTACTTGTCTCACTCACCAGACTGTGTTCATACTGGGACACCACCTTGCAGAACTGTTAGTCGAATGAACCAACACCAGTACTTATTTTCTGAAAGCCTGGTACTCGTTCTATCGGCCGCCCCTGCCATACCACCAAGTTACAAGGATGTAAACACACCAACACTGGTTGTCAAATGCTAGTGAGGGATAGACAGATGCACACACACACACATATGCATTCATGTAAGGTGTATTTAAAAAAAAAGTTGAATTGAATTTAATATTAGATTAAACATTAAAACTGGAACTTGACAAACATTTAAAAAATAGTAAATACCAACGGATTTGTGTTTTTAGGTGCAGGTATGGCTGTGTGGTAAGAAGCTTATTTCCCAACCACAAGGTTTCAGGTTCAGTCCCACCATGTGGCACCTTGGTCGAGTGTATTCTACTATACTCTCCGGCCAAGCAAAGCCTTGTGAGGAGATTTGATAGAAGGAAACTGAAAGAAGCCCATCACGTGTGTGTGTGTGTGTGTGTGTGTGTGTGTGTGTGTGTGTGTGTGTGTTGCCGCCCCACATCACTTGACAACTGATGTTGGTGTGTTTACATCCCTGTAGATTATTGGTTCGGCAAAAGAGACCAATGGAATAAGGGCTAAGCTTACAAAGAATAAGTCCTGGTGCTTGATTTGTTCGACTAAAGGCAATGCTCCAACATGGCCGTAATCAAATGACTGAAAAGAATAAAAGAATTTAAAAGGATATTGTGACCACTTTCTCACAATTCAAAATCGGTTCTATTTTGCTTCATTACAAATACACAATAGTTAATGAGGATATTCTTATAATGGCATTTGTTGCTTTATGGAACAATTCCAAAACTTAACATTTTTTTTATTTTTTTTTTTAGAGTAGCTTAGGAAGAAATGCTCTATTACATTACAGTTAAAGAACTACAAAATAATCCTTTAGTAAAAGACTGGCAGCAGCTTCTCATTTAAAATACAACACTTGGTCAAGAATTACATTCAACTAATACGCATATCTATCAATAGAAATATACTGCTTTGACTTTGCCAATTTCTTTTATTCTGTCTATGAAAATGTATTCCAATCCTAAAAGTATTACTGATGCTACTCAAAATCAACACAATATACACATGCCAAATACAGGAAATTCACTTCAAGAATTGCACTGGCACGGCTTTAGGCAACAGTACAACAATGTAATTGATATGGTTAGGTACATCCCTATCTTAGAACCATTTAAACATTTCTTACTTTCAAATAATAATCTTAATAAAACACTTTTGCAGGAGTAATCTTGATTCTGGATCCAAGAGTATCAAAAGCTGAATAATCTGTTGTAATATATTTTCTCAATATACCTCAACATTTCAAACTTCATATATAGTGTTTCACCTTTTTTATTTGTTTCAGGTCATGCTGCAGCAACACCTTGAATGATTTAAGTCAAATGAATTGACACCCCAGTGCTTATCATTTTTTAGGCTTGGTACTTAGTCTATTGGTTCCTTTTGTTGATCCACTAAGTTATCTGATATGTAAGCACACCAACTTTGGTTGTCAAGCAATGGTGAGGGACAAACATAGACACACACACATACACACACACACACACACACACACACATATATATATATATATATGACAGGCTTCTTTCAGTTTCTGTTACCAAACATATTCACAAGGTTTAGGGTGGACCAAGGCTATGGTAGAAAACACTTGTCCAAAGTGCCACACATTAGGACTGAACCTGGAACCATGTGGTTAGGAAGCAAACTTCTTACTACACAGCTATGCCTGTACCTATGCAATTTGTATGGGTTGAGGGTAATTTACTTAACAAATGTGAAGTTAAAAATACGTAAAAATATGAAGTTAAAGATACGTAAATTGGATAATGTTTGAAGTGTTGAAAAAGAAGAGCACAAATAAGTCTGGAGATGAAAGACTAAGATGTTTGGTGATAAGCTACATGGTAAACATAGCCAACCCACTGTCCGACCTAAACCAGTATGGAAAAACAGACATTAAAATGCTGAATGACGATTGATAATGATTTGATAACGATATTATTTCTAATAGTTGCAATTTTATTTTTCAACCAGTTCAATTAATATTTTGTGTTAAAGGTTAACCTTTCAGATGATAAAAAAAAAATATACTATTATTTATTATTGAAAATCTATAAAAAAAAATATTGTACTTTTATCTCGTTAGTATAAACAAATTAATCTCTTTGACACGCCTAAGAAATTTAATTTGTTATAGTAACAAAACAGGTTAATATATAACCTCCAGAGCAAAATACAACTAAAGAAATGTCAAAGCCACTTATTCAGTAATTTAACCAATGAACTCTAGATAATAGGACCAATCCCAAAAATGATTTCTCTTTTACTTGACTCAATTGAATCAATCAATTTGATGAATTCTGAAATTGTTTTGTTTAAGTGAGGTACAATAGATGCACTGTTAAGCTACTGGCTTACTGATCACTATTGATCAATGCTGGACAATGGTCATAAGTTCAGGGGGGTTTTTTTCGGTTTTCTTTTTTCTCTACTGTCAATGTTTTGCATGACTGAACAGCAAACATGTTCCATTTTTATTTCATCATTGACTGGTTAGCATGAAGAAGGACAACCAGCAGTAAAAACACTTTTGCTCTCACAAGTAAACCATATCTATCAAGCAAGCTCCCGAAATGAATTTAACATAAAGCTGCAAAATAGTTTATTTCTGAAATTAAAAATCTTTCTGGTTATAGTCAGAATCCCTTAAATTCTGGAAAAGGAAAAAAAATTGATTACATTGTCCCCTGTGCTAAACTGGGATTTATTTCATCAACCCCAGAAAGGACGAAAAGCAGAGTAGACCTTGAGAGAATTGAAACCCAGAATGTAAATACAGGAGAAATGAGGAATTTACTTTCAAAATCGGTATAAGTTCATAGTTGGTTGATTTCATGATAACCATTAAAATACAATCTGCAAGCTGCTGGCTTCACGCACGTGAAATTCTTTTCAGTCAAACTGGGATAAGATGCCATATAGACTATAGTCTTCCAATCAAAATCAGACACATTCAAGTTATTCAGTTTTATATTTAGGAGATGAGGAATTCTGTACATTATTTACATTATTTACATTTAATGGATATTTGTCCTCATCTTGTTTGTTGTTAACACAATGTTCCAGCTGATATACCCTCCAGCCTTCATCAGGTGTCTTGGGGAAATTTCAAACCTGGGTTGTCATTCCTAAGGTATTTTTCGATGTTATTATTATTATTATTATTATTATTATTATTCAGATCCCTGCCTGTAATTGAACTCGGAATCTTGAGGTTAGTAACCCACACACTTAACCACTACAGACATATGGCATAGTGGTTAAGAGCGCAGGCTACTAACCCCAAGATTCCAAGTTCAATTCCAGGCAGGAACCTGAATAATAATAATAATAATAATAACAACATCGAAAAATACCTTAGGAATGAGAGCCCAGGTTCGAAATTTCCCCAAGACACTTGATGAAGGCTGGAGGGTATATCAGCTGAAACATTGTGTTAACGACAAACAAGATGAGGACAAATATCCATCAAATGTAAATAATGTATTCAAGTTGTTGTTTCCTCAATTACTCAAAAGTCATTCCGATGCATAGATCTAGCTTTGAAAGTAAGCATTTTGCCCAGTATGTGAAAAATTCTCCCAGTTCAACTTTTTGAAATTGATAATGCAAGATTTAATTATTTCTTAAAAGTTCTTCAAATATTTAAAAATACTTTTAAACCAAGACCATGAATCTTAAAAAATTTTATTTTCTACCTTAACAGTCTCATTTCTGGCTCACAACAAAATCAATATTAGAATTGAAGAGAGTTTAATTAATTGGATTGACTCAATGTACAACTGGTATTCCTTTACACGACAAAAGGGGCAGAATTTATTTTACTGAGATTTTATTACAGAACATTATGAGTGAAACTAAACTGAAATCAGCACTCCATTTTGTGTGCTATTCCAATGTGTACAAAGTTGGTCTGAAATTGTTTTCTTAATACCATAAAACAAATCAATATCATTGTGAAAAGAAATATTTTACAGTATGAAGACACTGAAGGTAGGGCTTCAGCATAGCCTGTTTTGGCTAAAACAGACTGAAGATCTAAATGTTAATAACATATTGAGTTCAACAAGGTGACATACAAGGAAACCAAGTGAGCAAGTTTCTATATACTGAACAACCAAAAGGTCATACTGACCTTATATAATTACCAAACCTAAAATGCATCAATTTTAATTCATAGTTGATTTATTGGTTACTTATAATTTTGGAGGGAATAATATTTATGAGGGAGTGCTGAAAAGTTCCTGGCTTTAACACATAAAGCACGATGGGCCACAATCGTGGCTGTCAGGCACAAGTCGACAAGCCACGATCATGGCCCAGATAGGTGCATTTAATTTATGAGCATTTGTTGGGGTCTAATGTCACTCAAATGCTCCGATACCCCCCAGAATGCAAGAGGACTAATAGTTCAACTAATGACTTTTCAGATAATGTAAAACTTGCTACCATTACATACTAAGAAGATATTTTAACTATTTTTTTGTTTTTTATGTGTGCATGGTAGTCTCATTTTCATAAAATGTGCTCAGCAGTCTATGCTATGTAAGTGCAAATCCCAGCGCTTTATGGGTTAAGGGTATCACGAAACGCTTAGTTGGTGGCCCAACCTTCTGAGTTCTTTTACAGGGCTTAGAAAAACTGAAGGACTGCTGCAATAAATGTGTGAATCTGAGAGGGGAGTATGTTGAATAAAATCATGATAAACTGGTCCTCCTGTATTTTCTTTTATCCAAAGCCAGGAACCTTTCAGCACCCCCTCATAGAACCACATAATCTGCATAAAGCCATACCAGTTATACATCAGATGACATTCCCAAATGTTCTGGTACCTATTCTGGAGAGCTAAGTAAATTAATAGTAAAAAATGTGTGAAATCCAGAGACATAAACTGCATGCAATTGATCTGAAATCATGGATTATGAGATGTTAGATCAACATCGTAATAACTTATCCACTCAGTTACTCCCCCCTACCACTACTTCTATTTAGTCCAATGGACATAAAATCAAATTAAGACAATTCACATTTCAAGTCATGCAAATTTATAGAATAAAGTTTGCTTTGGTCCTAGTACAATATTTTTTTTTTTTTTTTTTTTTTTTTTGTCATATGCATAGAGAATAAATGTTGATTTAATTAACCCTATTGCAGTTTTGAATCTGGCATTATTTACACACAAAAGAATAAAATATCAAACATGATGCTGTAATATATCAAGACAGGTATTCTACAGCTTTCTAGATCGTAGCATAATACTAGGCTAATGAATTTGAAAGAGAAGCAGAAAATTAATAATTAAAGTTATTTTATAAACTCAGTAGTGTGCTAATACAACTTCTCTGTAAAATCAATTTATAATATAAGATGAAAAAAAAATCCTGTCTATTGCACAATGGATAAATCAAACAAAAATAGCACTGTTTATGTTTTCTTGAAAACATTTTTTTTTTCTTTCTCAGATAAGTTGATATATACAAAAGAATATATTGACATTTTCAGGTGGTATTAGAGTACTGAGTCAGGAAATAGTTTATGAAACAGAAATAGAAAGCTAGGAATTGAATATAGGACTTCACTGTTATTAAAATATCATGTGACAGTCATGAAACAAAAAAGATTAGTCGAATTTAGTAAGGAGGTTAAGGACAGAACAAAAGGAAGTTTGATCCGTTGCTATATTTGACCAAGAGCTAATCAAAATCTGTTGGATTCTTTGGAAACAGTTATACTATTGTTGTAAGTTGTGTCAGTGTGGTTGCTGTTTGTTCTTCTTGTTGTTGTTAGCTGGTCTGAAGTGATGGCTGACTGAATTGCTGCATGGAAATGTATTTCTCAGGGAACATGTGAAGAAATAACTGACAACACCCACAAACAATTAATGGAAAATTTTATTACTGCACACAGAGTTTTGACTGAGTTGGTCTTTTACAAATACTAACAGCAATAATTACATTCAGGCAGAGAGAGAAACATACTGCTTGGAGTCTACAACAAGTTTACTGATATAGCAATCTGTGGCTGGCCTAATCATAACTGGGAAATAATTGTGTTGTATTCATGGTGACAAAAATTACTGTCTGCTATCTGCCATCTGTTTTAATCTGTTGGATGTGGAGATGAGAATGGAGACACAATGTGTGGCTGCCTCAGTGTTCTGCTATTACCACTAAAACCCACCTTTGTACAAGAGAAATTTCTAGAAAATTGAATCATGTGATGGCTTGACTGATTGATTACTTAATAAACCAATCACATGAAAACTGCTGTGGTTTGATCATAATGTCTAACTGGCTACTTAGCAGTTCGGTTTCAAATCACAACTACACTACAGTGAAATAATAGGCTTTGTTCCAAGAGAAGAATAAGTGTTTCAGATTATTGTCACAATGAGATATTGTGATAAACAATTATCTTAAAATAATTGTTTATTACAATATTTCATTGTTATAATAATTTCTAACAGCCATAAATAAGTCCAATAATTTTGAGGATAGGGTATCAGTCAATTACATCAACAGCAAACATTTGTCTTATACATCATTTCTGACACTTTCACCCACCAAGGCAAAGTTGACCCCAGCAGCATTTGAACTTAGATCATAAAGCGATGGAACACATGCCACAATGAATACCCCAACTCTTCTGCTAACCCATCACATTAATATTTCATTGTAATCTTAATATAAATTTGAGTGAGGTTTCTCTGTCCATTACATTTCTATGTTCGTTAACTCCTCCTAGACCGTTGGTGCAAGGACAATGAAACTCAAACCAGCAATTCCTCTAATCCCAGGGAATGTCCTAAGGGGCCACCTAATTGGGGTCTCACTGACCCCCTATTTTTACTGCCTTTACCTTGCTCCTATGCTTATTGATTAAACTATGATGAGCATCAGTGCTTAGCACATTTGCAGAAATAAGTTTCATTACACAAAGGGCTGCAAAGTGGCACAATAGTGGAGCCAAAGAGCTCAAAGGTGCCCTCTGCAGGAACCAGCCTGAATACAACCAGAAGGGTGGCCTCAAAGCTGGTAATGAATATATGAGAAACTGATGTGTATTGAGTTGTGACAGTTAAAGATAACAGTTGTGAAAAACTATTGTTAGTTCTTAGAGAATAAACAAAATGTTTTAAAACAAAGTAAATTAGAAAATCTCAAAGGGACTTTTGATAATTTCAATGATGGCATTATAAAATAAAATTATAATTAGCTAGTTGGTCATTAATGAGGAATAGGTAATTAACCTTAGGAATTGTGAGGTTCATACCTTTCCCAGAGAAATAGCAATCAGGAATCAAACCTGGGTTGTAGAGTAACTTCACCAAAAGTCTTACCATAAAGGCCAGTAGTTCTCAACTACGGTCCATCTGACCCTTAGGGATCCATATGATCCTTGGAGGATCCATATGATCCTTGGAGGATCCATATAAGATTTTGTTGTCAAAATTTATCTGCAATGAATTACTTACATTCCAACAATACATAAAATGTTTTAACAATTTATTTAATATAATTCCTAATTATAAACAAAGGTGCAGGTGTGGCTGTGTGGTAAGTAGCTTGTTTCCCAGCCAAATGGTTCTGAGTTCAGTTCCACTGTGTGGCACCTTGGGCAAGTGTCTTCTACTATAGCCTTGGGCTGACCAAAACCTTGTGAGTGGATTTGGTAGACGGAAACTGAAAGAAGCCCTTCATATATATATGTGTGTGTGTGTGTGTGTGTGTGTGTGTGTGTGTGTGTGTGTGTGTGTGTGTGTGTGTGTATTTGTGTGTCTGTACTTGTGCCCCCAACATCGCTTGACAACCGATGTTACATCCCTGTACCTTAGTGGTTCAGCAAAAGAGACTGACAGAATAAGTACTAGGCTTACAAAGAATAAATCCTAGGATCGATTTGTTCAACTAAAGATGGTGCTCCAGCATGGCCACAGTCAAATGACTGAAACAAGTAAAAGAATAAAAGAATAAATAAATAAATTGAATAGTTATGTGGCTCCAGTAGAGTAAAATAAGAATCAAAAGGGTCAATAGGTAGAAAATGATTGGAAGTGCCTAAGAGTTGCAGTGCAATTCTTTAAAAAATTCTGTTTTTGAAGTATTTGGATAAAATGAAAAACATGAATGAATGTGTTGTTGTAGAACAAAGGTTTTCAACAGGAGGGCCATTTGGAGCTCGAGGGGGGAATTTTGGAGCAAAGGGGCTCTCTTGTACCAAAGTGCACTCTATCGATAGACAACATGTTGATCTCATAAGTGTCACATGGTAGAAATAAATGCAATTACCAAACTTTCAATTCATTATTTCGTTTTTTGGCATTTCAGTTTGTACTCCAGACTGCATACAAGTGCATATGTAAAACAATGTCCTTTATTTTTTAATCATTATCTGCTGATATTAAAATAAGTAGTATATTGAAAAATAAAAATATTTTCTAGGGTGGCCATTTGTGACACCAAGGGTCAAAAGGGGGCTTTGGCCAAAATGGGTTGAGAACCTCTATTGTAGAATAAGCCATAAAGACTACAAAACTACATTTTTACTAACAACAAAATCTGAAGAAAAGTTGTCTATGAAAAGTGTCAAACGTTAATGATTAATTTTCTAGGAAATTATTATTTTGGATATTTAAAAGAAAAAAAAAAGAAAAAGAAAAAATAAGGAGCAGTCACAGAGGATTATTGATTTAAAAGTGGATGTTTCCAGCTGCTGATCAGGACTACGGTACTTCCCCTCATAGACATAATTGGAGACATTATTGGTGTACTTTGAATATTTGACACAATGACAATAAACTATGTATGTTTTTAACAGTAGTGTCTTAGTACATTCAATTATGTCAGGTAGTAAAAGTGAATTATCTTTGATACAGAAAATAATAATTTGATTTAAAACAAAGGAAGGTTCTTCAATTCCTTTTTGAACTCAGAGATTTTCCTAATGGCTGCTAACAGTGCATTCCATATTTTGGAGCCATAATTTACTTTGTGGTTTTCCCACATGAATGTTGCTAACTGGTATTGGGTAAAGATTGAAATACATTAGGAGAAACGAATGGAAAAAGATCAATCAAGTAAGAAGGAGTTAAAGTATTATCCTTGCGTATAACATACTTCTATTGGCTGCCAGTGTAGGCTGACTAATGTGCAGAGTGTAATTGATTCAAAGGGAATCCTAGCAACAATAGAAGCTCACTTTTACTTTTTGATATTTCCCCTATTTTCAGAAGATACTGAAGGAAAGAATTGTGATAGCCAATTTTAGAAATGATGGTAAAATTGGATAAACACTTTCATCTAATAAAGAGGAAAGAATTTAGAATTTCAAAGACTGGTATATTAGTAACTTAACTATATCAAAGGTTGGTTGAAAGTAATTAGAACATTAATATTTTTGGCCCTGTGAGAAGTTAGGCATATACCATCCATACCATTCAGATCTCTCCCTTTCAGAAAGAGGAAGGACTAGTCTTTTGCCTGATAGAATGGTACTTAATTTAAGACAGATTTTCAGCTTCCTTTTTAAAATGTATAATCAAAAAGGATATAGCTTTTGTTATTTATTTTATAACCAGATGTACAGAAATAAAAGCAATTGAGATAAATTACAGTATAATGAAGCTAAATGTTGATAAGAGTCATATCCAACACTGAGCACTTAGCATATCAGATATCACAGCCATAGCTCTGTGTTTTGCTTGCTATAACCATCAAATGCAACCTTTTAGATATAAAGTGGATAGCAGCAAACAAATTCTAATGATGTTAAAATTGCAGAAGCTATGCAAAAGAATCATGTAATTCTCTATATTAAATGTAGCAGGCAAATACAATAAATAAAACCTTTTATAAATATTAAGAATTTTCAATGTAAAGAATTTTATAGTTGGTGCTGGTTTTTCATGCAGAATATCTTTGTCTTAATACAGAGTATGGTAAACAAATTAGCCTAGGTAGGTCCATCACAGTGTAAATCAACTCTAATAGAAGAATTTAGGTTAAGCATTGGAAACTACCAAACCAATCAGTAATTGTACTATGCTTGTACCAATTACTGAATAGTTGACCATTGTCTCATGCAAAACATTACTATACATACATGTATATATCTACACACAGATATATATATATATATATATACACACACACAGGAGTTAAGGAATGGAATCAATAAAATACAGATTGCTTGAAACTAACTTTCTTCCTACACCTCGATCCTTGGATCTTATATTTACACACACACACACACACATACACACACACACACACACACACACACACACACACACACATATAACTCTGGATAATGGAACTGCAACGGTAACATCAAACATTTATTTTTATTCTCATATTTCTCTTTATACTTCTTATATCTCTCCCTTTCCAAAATGACTTCTTATATCGAACACTACCTTTTTCCTTCTATTTAACTCTCTCATATCGTCTCTGATGATGTGATATCCTTCATATCCCTGAAACAGCTGTAAGGCTACCTTTCTCTTTATAAATGTCCTAGAAATTTCACACTGCCTTGGCTTTGTTGTCTCATTTTATTTAACACACACATAAACACATATATATTAAATGATTCTGATTAGTTCACAAGGCGAGCAATTTAGGAAAGTGTTTTCATTTTAATACCATCAACCTCTGTACTTGACTGCTACTTTATTTTATTGACCTCAGCAGGATTATAGTGATAAGTGACTCTTAGAGAAGTAGTCCTGCAAGAATCACTTATCAAATAAATTAACACACCCTTTGCTTGATGGAATGGATGCCTTGCTGTAATTGTGGCTCCTTTTGTTTCTAATCATCAACAACAAAATATAAAATATAATACATATAATATAATATATATAATATATATATATAATATAATATATATAATATATATTATATATATAATATATATATATATAATATATTATATAATATATATTATATATATATATCATAGATATTATAGTATATATATATATATATATATATATAATATAAATATACAATATAAAATATAATATATATATATATATATATATATATATATATATATATATATATATATATATATATATATATATATATAATATAAATATATAATATATGTATATATATAATATAATATATATTTGTATGTACACACACACACACACATTTATATATATGATCAAAATAATGAAGTTGAAATGATGGACTTACTAGAATGAAATCATTCATTTTCCCATGAATGATTGTATATTGGCTTTTAAACAGAATTTTCCAAGGTTGCTGTATTTATTTAAAGTTCAGAAATGTCTCAAGGTATTTGTGTCTGTCAATTGTTCTTTATGTTTCAGTTTGACTTAGATATTAATTTTTGTTTTACTAACGAGAATATCTTTTCATTATAAGTTATTGATCTAGTTGAATATTTTTATTTTTAAAACTCATTAAACAGTACCTCGCTGACAGTATCTGATCATGAAGCATTACTGCTTTTGTTTCTAGTTTCCATAGCCTCAAAGATAAAAACAGATAGAGTATAATGCTTCCCAAGTACCTAGTATTCATTATCAAAGAATCGTCTCTTAAAATTAAATACAATCTGATTATCTGAAATGTATGATAATAGTGATCAAGATAAAAGATAAGTTCTGGGTCAAGCCAATAAATTCTCCATTTCAAATGATTTGGCTTCATACACATTATTGATTTTACCTGTTCTCTTCTGAAAGAGCAGGCATATTTCTTTGTTTGCTTTCAGAAATTACAGTATCTTATAGCTAGCTAAGTTACAATACTCTTTCACAAAGCGAGAGAGAGAGAGAGAGAGAGAGAGAGAGGGAGATTCATAAAGCAAATGGAAATATATTATCATTATTTCTCAATGTAGATCTATTTCATCAAACGTATGCTTGTGTACCTCCACTATGAAGTGCAAATAAATATATGTGTGTGTATGCGTGTTTGTGTATGCAGAAATACATAATCTTGTTGTTCTTAGACATCATGGGTACTACACTTTGTTACTAAGGAAAATAATATATATAACAAACAAACATATGTATATATATATATATGTGTTTGTTTCATGACTGCTTTTCTAAGCTAGCATGGGAGGGACAAGTATATTACTAAGGTAATGTTTTAGGTATAACTGGATATACACTTCCTAGTGCTAATATTTACCTATTCTTTGAGTAAGGGGCTTCTTACACCACATGACTGAAGTTATAAGACAGATGGGCAATTTCACCCTTTAGCATTTAAACCAACCATATCTGGCCCAAATATATTATTTGTTTTGTTTAGATTGGTCAAATGCAGCCTCTCACACCTACCCGACAATGTCATTCTAAAAATAAACGATCGCATCATTGAAATCTTAAAGCTATGAGACAATGCATATTCAATCTTCTTTTAGATATGAATCAACAAGCAATACATTTGACAGAATAATTTGAATGCTGAAAGGGCTAAAGAGGAGAAATGTCAACAGAACATCATGCTATCATTATGACTTCGAATGAGAGAGCAGCAAGTGTAAATGCACACGTGCACATATGCATGGACACATGCATTTACAGCCCCCCCCCCCACACACACACACACATCCACAAGTAATGGGCTTCTTTTTCAGTTTCTGGCAACCAAATCAGAACACATTTTGGTTGGTCAGGGATAACAGCAGAAGACACTTGCCCAAAGTGGTGCACTGTGGGATTGAACTCAAAATGACACTGTCGGAAAGTGAACTTCTTAACCACATGCCCATGACTATGCTTGTGTGTGTGTTTAATTGTTGCCAGTACCGCCAGATTGGCCCTCGTGCCAGTGGCATGTAAAAGCACCCACTACACACTCGGAGTGGTTGGCATTAAGAAGGGCATCCAGCTGTAGAAACTCTGCCAGATCAGATTGGAGTCTGGTGCAGACATCTGGTTCGCCAGTCCTCAGTCAAATCGTCCAACCCATGCTAGCATGGAAAGCGGACGATGATGACGATGATGAATAGTCAGACATTATTTTCACAAAGCTGCTAATCATAGAAATGTTTAAAAGTTACATTCAATGAGCAGCATACTTACTCCCAGAGTTATGCAATTAGAATATTTGACACAATATTAACCAAAAAATCTATTAAATAAAAACAAAAAGGAATTTTATAACTCAGTTATTTTATTTCTTTACATTTACATATTTTTCTACCAGCTAAGTCAGTATCTATTTACATTTTACAGAACTAACTATTATAGATATTTATATCTAAAATGTAGTTTCCTGTCGCTATATACATGTGAATATGTACAGCCAATAGCTTGCCTGGTGTAGAACACACTGAATTGAGAAGAGTCAGACAACATATTTAATGTCAAAAATACCATAAGGTCTGGGAATCTAGGAAATTGAGAGGATCAGTATTGGCAGCAGGATATCCTAGAAGGTCGACAAGTTCAACTGCCATTAAGAGTATAAAGTCTAAAATTTCAGGCACTTTGCTCAATTAGTAACTAACTTCTTGAAGTAGTTGAAATTATAGACCTTATTAATAAAAAGAAATTACTAAAAAAAAATGTTTTTAAAAAAATGGAATATTTTCTTCCCCTTTTTCTGTTGCTTAGTAATTAATCACTAATCAAATATTTGCATTCACTAGCTTCAATAGTTTCTGAGTTATCAGAACAGATATTCACATAATCAATCAAGCAAACAAGCAGGAAGAAAATAGCAGCACCTCATTTTCTGAAGAATTTCTATGTTGGAAGTGGAGCAATGATGACAATGGTGTACAACAAGAAACTTTAATATATATATATATATATATATATATATATATATATATATATATGACAGTGTTGAAAAATTTTTGGTATTTAGGATATCGTGAAAGGCCTGGTTGGAGGCCCAACCTTCCGAGTCCTTTTACAGGGCTTAAAAAAACTGAAGGATCACTGCAATAAGTGTGTGAATCTGTAAGGGGAATGTGTTGAATAAAATTATAATTAACTGACCCTCCTGCATTTTCTTTTACCCAAAGCCAGAATTCTTCAGCACCCCTATAGATATATATATATATATATATATACATATATATATATATATATATATATATATATATATATATATATATATATATATATATATATATATATGTATATATAGTTGTATCATTTAATATTACAAATTCTTCAAACATGGACATCTAAGAGTTGATAAAAAAATATAACCATTTCTTGAATGCTTTACAACAAACTCCAAAACTCGACTAAAATCAATGACTACTCTAATAATAATCTATAATATCAGATTACTTGTAATATCTAAAAGATATTTAAGAAACTGACTAAAATTTCTATTAGTTATATTTAAATCTTTATATTTTAATTTTGAAAATGCCTCTTAAAAGATTGCATTTTGTTGGGGGGTTTTTTTGGGCCTTTTTATATATTATTGCTCTTTTTAAATATCAAATAAAGGTGCATCCAACATCAAAAGTGACTATAAAATATAATGAATACAACAGATAAATGATAAATCTGAAACATGATATGAAGAATAACATGAATTTCAGACAAGTGGGTTATTTTTGATGGGTAGAGTGGAGCAGTTATTGCTTTTCTTGGTGATAACCTACACATCTTTTTTCCCCCAAAAGAGTTCTCCCATCATCACTTCATAGATTTGATGGGAGTTATTCTTTATTCTCCGGTTATCCCTTTGCTCGTCCAAACCATTTTCATAAGGTTATCCAAAAGATCCTTGCTTGCTTTCAGACTTTTAATCAACCCTTCTTGCATATGTTTTAAGTAAATATAAAGAGTTCCTTTCATAAGTTCCAAGTTATTCTGACAGTTGAAAAATGCTGGGAATATGTGTATATATATATATATATATATATATATATATATATATATATACATATATATATATATATAAACTCGGCTTGTGAAGACCTGTTGGGGCAAGCAAAAGCGAAATCGTGATGGCACCTGTGCCCAGCTTCGCCTTTCTGGCACATGTAAAGACATTCGAGCGAGATCGTTGCCAGTGCCGCTGGACTGGCTCCTGTGCAGGTGGCACGTAAAATTCACCATTTTGAGCGGGGCCATTGCTAGTACTGCCTGACTGGCCTTCATGCCGGTGGCATGTAAAAGCACCCACTACCCTGTCGGAGTGGTTGGCGTTAGGAAGGGCATCCAGCTGTAGAAACTCTGCCAAATCAAACTGGAGCCTGGTGTAGCCATCTGGTTCACCAGTCCTCAGTCAAATTATCCAACCCATGCTAGCATGGAAAACGGACATTAAACGACGACGACATACATATATATATCCTGTGCATCACATGTGACAGACAAGGGGTTAACCCTCATCAAATATATTTATTTAAGGGATTCCATCAGTAATCATTTTATCTAGGACTACGTAATAATCTAATGTGTTCTTACATTTTCTTCTATGATGCCAGATTGTGATCTGAGTGAGATTTAGTTGCTATTTATAGCAAGTCAAATGACTATATTGATAAACCATCATTGTAGTAATGTTTTGTAATTAGATCTGTTTCCTGTCTTTGAGATGATAGAAACAAATACAGTTTGTTTTGCAAACCATCCCACTTATAGAGCTTACTTAAATCAATGGTTTACATTCTGACAGTAAATTATTTTGTGGTTCTGCTTCAGTTTTTGAAGTGTAGTGCTTAACCCCATATCCTTGATATTAAGATGTGAGATAAATCTCACCCTGGATAGGGTGTAGGGCTATCTCAGATAATATCATCATGTGGTTGTTATTCCAACAGCCACATTGCAAAGCTGGTCCTGAAATTGGTGCTTTCTTGGGTAAGCTGAAATTCAAATCCATCATACAAAAACATAAAAATTTGAAAAGAAATAAAAAGAATTGTAACGAATAACTAAGCATAAAAATAAAATTGACTATTTTCATATTTTTATATTTATTTATTCACATTGTCTTGAATTTATTCACATTATCTTGAAACTTCAATATTTCAATGATGTGATTGTGTTTTTTTTTTAGAATAACAGTGTAGGGTTGGAGTGAGAAGCCAGATATGGCTACTTTGAACATAGACCAGGTAAAATATTTGAGCCAGATAAGGCCAGTTTAAATGTTAAAGGGTTAAATTAGTTTTCTTTCACATTCATGATACATACATATGTACACAAACCGATATATATACACACA